>NC_066396.1:24848021-25003021 GCF_013377495.2 Cygnus atratus | reverse complement strand
AATGGTTAATATCTGCTGATGAGCAGCTACATTTATTTGTAGCTCTCCAAGTGCTTTCCCAAGGTGAGTAAGCATCATTATCCTCATTTTTCAGATGGAAAACGAAAAGATTAAGTTACTCCCTCCAGATCACACAGCATGCAGTTAGCCAAAAATAGAACTCATTTTCCATATGTAACACCCAGTTCTGTATCCGCTGGACCAGGCTGATTTACCACAAGCATCAGTCACACCTAATCAACTAAATAGCTGAATTTTGGGTGCACAAAAAAAAAGTTGCTTTTTAGCTGTTGCCTTTAAGACTTAGCATTTTCACTTGTTTCATAGGTGCAAATTTTCCATCTTACTAACATGGTATTTGCAAAATTTGTTTCAGGCGAGCATTATGTTAGCTACAAAGCTTGTATGGCACAGCTTAGAGAAAAGTGGAAGCAACACGCATAATTTAAAAACTGTTCCACATGGAAAAATCTTCATCTTAAGAAATTAAGTTGGACAGAGAACTCTGCAGAACTCTACAAACACACTGCTTAATGTACAAGTGTGGTCAACAATGCAAACAAGTTATAAGGTTGCACAGGGATAGCATGCATCTAGCATACCTTACCACCAACCCCTTCCTCCCCCACCTACCCCAACAAACTTCCCCAATTCCAATCATTATATAAAAAGGTGGGCTTCAAAAAAAGTATAACATAAACATTTCATATGCAGGAAAAAGCTCTCCTATGGTGAGACACCAAAAAGATAAGACATTACCTACAAGAAGGTCAAATAAAAATAAGAGGTCAAATAGTAAACTACATAAAATGATACCAAGACCATAAGCTCAGGTTACTGTAACATAAAACCACTACAAAAACATGATGAAAAAGAAGATGTGGCTAACATTCAAAACTGAGAAAAGAAACAACTTTTATCTGACAACAAAAATGTATCAGTGTCTCAAGAAGGACCATATGTATTTACACAAATATAAAAATAATTACTTAAAAAACAATGATAATTACTCAAACTACCTCTACAAACCCAGGGCAGAATAGCAAGAATCTATTTAAACCATTCCATACAGTCTGCTGCTGTCACTAGTGATTGCACTATAGCTCTTTCATATCATTAACAAGTTAATTCTGATGACATAGCCATTCCCGAGGTAAGAACACAAGAAGAGCTCAGACCAGAGCTTACATGAATTACAAATAAATCTAGTTATATAATAATTAGTGTTAATGAAGCTTTGAAAAAATAAAGCTCATGAAGCAGAGTGCATGCCAATAACTATTTGGAATAACTACTTTTCATTTCTCTACTGTAGGATTTGTAAATTCTTAAGCACCTCAAGCTAACCTTTCCCACAAACTGCATAACAGACTAGACTGATGATATAATCCATTATTGCAGTTCCTGTGTTCCCAGTACTTCCAAGAAGAGATCCTTTACACAAGGACAGAATATACTTCATAGACAGTTGTAATACTTGCTATAGTGGAATTAGACTGAATAGACAGAGTAATCTAAATGATAAGAATGTTTTGCCCTGCCATATTACCTCAAAAACCGAGAAATCAAAATATCATTTAAGGGGTGATCCTATTCTAAAAGTATCTCTATTTGAATACTGGGGGAGTTCATGTTTACTGTTTTTCAAGGAATTCCATAAGTATGCTAAATTTGAAATTAAATGTATTTATCACCTGGCTTGACAGGTCTGCAGCTTGACCTTGACTTTTGGCAAAAGCTATTATTTCTGCTCTACGCATCACCACTCTAAAGAAGTTCTCAAAGTGGATCCTAGTTAAGAGTTCTGTGGAAGATTCAAGGGACAGGAAACTGTATGATTTGCTACTCCTTTCCTAAACAGATTCCGTGGAATTCTGAGCAGAAGAAAATAATAAAAACCTATTATAGATAATACTTTCAAGAGAATACACTGAATATACCAAAGAAAAACAGTAAGTAAAGCAGTACCACTTCTACAACTATGACATAACTCAATATGCATAATAATTAATGAAAAGGCTAAATTATTGCATCAAATATGTTTTCTATAAGTAACTCTTCACTACAAGAGCCTTCCCCTCTTTGCTGTATGCTTTTATCACGAACATCTCTTATCACTCAGCCTTGATGTTTTCCCCAAATTATCATGCACTGGAGGCAAGGAACATACCACATCTTCTCCTCTCAATACTTATTCATCTCAACATATACTTCCGTACAGCTTTTTGCTCCATCCAACTGCTGCTGCTGCAAGAGCTCATATCCAACTGTCAGTTCTCCCTTGCACTAATACCTTTCTGAACTATAAAAAATTTCTTGCTACCAAAGTAGTATTCCCTCCTCAATATTTTTTTCTGAAGTATATATATTTTAATTATCATATATAGCATGCTTAGGGCTCTAGATATTTAGGGAACCAGTTGCTCAATCATTTTTATTATCTAAAGTCCGTATGAGAGAAGAACAGGTGGTTCAGCTTTTTTCTCATCAGTTGTGTTACTGTAGGAACATATGATGACTCCCCTCTAGCTTCTCTGTCTGAAAGCATACCCATCCCCTTCCCCCCTTTAACCATTCCTGCTCACAGTACTATTTCTTCCAGCACATTATAACCCTCCCTGTCATTTGTGAGTTTTGCTTTTTAGTCCATCTTTTCTCTCTTCAAAAATTTCCATTTAAGGGATGACACACATTTCTGGTGTTTTCAGATACCCGTTTACACTGATAGCTTGCAGATGTCTCACTTCTTATTTTTAATTGGTACTATATCTTCACTTATCTTTCAAGCCTTCAAGGGTATTTCACTATCTAAAACTCATTTGACTCCAAATGCATGAGTTCTGTGTGCACATGCATAAAAGCCTCAGGAGTAGCCTCCAGTGACCGTGGTTACCTGTTTCAGCTGGCCCACTTGAAGGTAGACTACACATACCAGGGCAGAAGCATGAACATGGATTTACTATGTTTTCCATATACAATAGGAAGAAAGTTATCTATAAATTACCAGAAAAGAAATATTTTTCCTGGAGTAAACTACAATATGCTTATGTGTGTCTTTATATGACAGGTAAATGTTTTATGTGAAAACACGAATCATAAAACCAAGCGAGCTGTGGGACAAAGTATCAGGTTGTACAATGTATTTGCTATCCAGAGATATTTTGTTTTTGTAGGTTTGAAGAGATCTAGAGCATTACTGTAAAACATTTCTAGTATTTATGTTTTCTATAATGTTCAGCAGCTATAAATGTAGAGTTATAAGTTTTCTAAAAGCTGTATCCAATTACAGTCCTGAATGATTTGAATAATAGACTGCCTGACATATTCCAAGATAAGTGGCTGCTACAGTTCTTTGATATTAGGGTCATATACTGTACTTATCTATTTTTACTCCATGCTCTCCATTGCCTAGTAATAAATTAATTTCTCTCTGTTAGTTTGGCATGTGCCCTACAGTTAAATTCATTTTCTCTCCAATTGAAGGAAGAAAAAGTTTTCTGAAGTATGACAACTATTCTTCTTATTTTTGGAACTAGTGGCCATGGATTAAATTCAGAATACTATCTTAAGAGAGACATTCCCACATAAAATCTTAAAAGCTGTTTTTACATTTTAATTTTTAGAAAATTACCTGATGGTGTTGAACAACACATGTATACAAAACTTTTAACAATATGGATATCATTTGAAAGAATAATTTTTAACTTTAGTATTTCATTTTTTTCATTACCTGGAACACAAAACACTGCAAAGGACCTCATGGACATCTGCAACTACTATCAATGGCAATGACAGTTATAAAACAGGTAATCACTATGCAGGCAGCAACAATTAGTGATGATGTAACTTAGGTTGTTTCCAAAGCAGGAAGTATGAGGAAATAGTCCAGCTTCTTCACTGATTACGTATTTTACCAAGAACTCAGTAGTACCAAGAAAGAAGCATTGTGTGGAATCAATCCTTTTATACAGAACTTCTTCCTTTGTTCAGCCTATACCTTCCAGCTCTTTCTAACACATCCACTTCATTGCAGCTACCTTCTAAAGAACTGGGGGAAGCAATAACTTATGGTTATCATGAGGAAAGCAGGCACACATGTGGGAAGTGGAACATGTTCATGTATTTTAGATGAAGAAAGGACTCCAGACATTGGTGAACAAGTGCTGTTCTCAAGCACCCAACATTACTGATCGCCATTTTTAACTTACCCTCAAAGACGATAATTCTGAAGCACCAGAATGACCAGAATCATTCTTAAGCTAGCCTCAGAGCAAGAGAAACAGATGACAGCCTGTGTTTTGATCTGTTAAGGTCTTAAGGATAGCAAACAAGAAATTGTGGCACTGCAACCACAGAAAAAACTGCACAATTAAAGGCAGGCTTTCTGCCTAGCACTGCATACTGCACCACAGAGTAACTAATATAAGACAGCACCAGGCATTTTCAGACTGTGCGACACGTGAATGACTATGCATCAGGTAAAGTGTGTGTCCACATTGTTACTGGCCCGCTTGGAATTTAAATTGTATCACAGTTCTCTCAGGTTAGGCTAATACCCACCACACTCTCTGCAAGTTTATCTTTTAAACACAAGAACTTAAAGCCTGTAAATATAAAACTGAACAATTAGCTAAAATCTTTTATTTCTTAAGTAAAATAATTTCTTGCACCTTCTTTATAAGTATTTAATAATTATATAATTTTGGAAATGTATTGCTCCCAAAGCCAACACAAAGTACCTTAACAGAGATTATTAAATTTGCAGTGTAGGTTCTGGATACCAGCCATGTAAGAAACAAGGCTAGGCTAAAAAGCATCCATGCCTCTTTTATTTTCTTCTTGTCACTCCCACAAACTTTCACAAGGATTTGTATCGCTCCAATCCCTTATTAAATTGCAAATTTAAATTGGACAAAAAACAACACAAAGCAAACAAACAAAAACCCTACATTAAAATAAAATAAAAAATAAAATAAACAAGACCAAGAACACAAACTACTATCCTTTCCACCAACAAAGGAATGCCCTCTGTGACTTTGCTAACCTTAATTATACCTATAGTTTTGAGATTCCCTAATGGAAAGTGCTACAAAGCAGAAAGCACTAACTGAATGAATCATGACACATACTGATACACCACTGATTGTAAATCTATACCCTTTTTATTTGCACCAAGGGGCTATGATTTGTACACTCATGAAAAATTACTTCCAAGTAGCAAAATGTCATAATTGGAGTCATGTATGGTAAATAATTGAGCTGAGAATTAACAAGTATGTGATTTTATGTAGCTTATTTTTGATACTGCAGCAACTAGATGATTTGAAAGATTTCTATAGTTTGGATGCTTAATTTGTAAATACACATTTCCCTAAGGCAGAAGAGAGAAAAAAAAAAAACAAATTGAAAGAGAAGGTTAAAATCCTTGAAGGCATCCTTCTTAAATATGCAGTGTTCATTCTTTTCTCCACCTTCCAGAATGTAACAGATCCAAAAAAGCTGCCAGACCTGCATGTAAACCACAATTTCATGCAGGACCTTTACAGGTGAAAGTACTTCCAGAAAACCACTTTGTTGACTGCCTTAAAAATACAAAATGCTTAAATTAAGACACCTCCCTCTCCCCTTTTTTAAAGGCTACTTACATCAATGACCGATGAACCTGACAGACTTAATCCCTCTAGGTCTGCTGTTAAACTTGGGGACAAAACAGCTGCTGTAGGAACTGCCACAGGAGTTGTCACAGGGTAGACTAGAATTAGAAAGGCAACTGACATTTAACTAAAAATACAAATAAAAGTAATGGGAAGGACAATAACTTATTTTCATTAAGTTTAAAAAGATTTTATGTCTTGATCCAATTATTTCATGCTCGTGTCTCCTAATCATAGAACATTATTTTCTCCAGACATAGCAGACATGCTCAATATAAACAATGAAAATATAAATAAAACTGATAATAAAATATATATTAATAAATAAAACTGATAATAAAATATAAATAAAACTATATGTATAGACCATACGCATTTTTTAGATTGAAGATATTTTGCTCTTCTTTCTTTTTCACTCCATTTTATCCTTCAATCTGATCCACACTGTGCAGCACATTTTCAATATGAGTTATGTGCAAAGTACATATTAATGCAATTCTAACATTTGTTGCACACAGAAGAAAATCTGAAGACCTGCGCTACAAACCATAGAAAAAAACAGCACTAGCTCTACTGTACCCTTCCAAAACTACATTTTAATCTGTTTTTTGAAATTGATATTTTTAGTATCTTGTTATAGTAGCATAATTGCTTCATAAATTGCACAGATGTTGTAAAAGAAACATCCATTGTTACCTGAGGAAATAAGCCCACTTAAACAGAAAACAAATCTAGATATACAAAATTCTCAAAAAAGATGTTTTACATCCCAATGCATTCCAAAATTTTAAACTAATTTTCAGTTCTGTAATAAACAAACTGATGTATTATAATAAATATGCTTAAAAAAAAGTTGCTAGTCTGAGCAATATATATATATATATATATTTTGGTCAGGAAGCTGGGACAATAAATGAACAGAATCAATGTTTAAGACATTTAAAATTTCACTGAGTCAACTGAATTGAATATACGCCATAGAAAAAATAAGGCTTCAATCAAGATACTTACAGTCATCTAAATCTAAGAGAAAAACATCTTGTTTACTTGGAGTTTTTCTATCTTGCGCAGTTTTTTCTTCTTTCTGTCAAAATAGATGAATATTTCATCTTTTACCATATCAGCAAAAGAATGGTCTTTTATACTTCTATAGCAGCAAAGTGTATATTCATTGCTTCAAAAGAAAAACGTGTCCATTTCCAGAACTTAGCATTCAAAGAATTCACCTATTGAGACAGAATTCTTTGTACACATAAGCTGAACCCAAGCTCTACATTTAAGCTATATTTCACTCCTTTGAAGCCCATCCTTTGGTCTAATATTAATAACAGTAACAACTGTTACTGAAAGACAACTTTTGCTGACAGATCAGATGCTTCTGCTGATACCATTAGAGACAGAAACGATTTAAAAAAATATTCGATTTCTGTATGAAAAACAGGGCAAAAACAAATCATAAGGAAGTGGTATGATTTGCGCTTTTCTAGAAGGAGGGAAACCTGTCCTATCAGGTACTGGGATACTACTTCATTGCTGGAGAAAGTCAACAAAAAGTTTCTTTTTTGTCACCAAAAAAAATATGCAATTTTAAGCTGTAAGATGAATTCTAATACAAAGATTGCCAGTATTGTCAGCATACTATTGCAGAGTAGAGTAGTAATAGAGTAATCTCAGTGACTTGGCTTACATACAATTTCAAAAAATTTGTTGAAATACAGTTAAATAAAAAGTTACAGATGTGCCTAATAAGAGCGAACATTGGTCATATCTACAGAACATCTAGACAGAGATGATTCAAGACAGAGTTTAATGAGTCACAGCTCATAATGGGCTCCAGATACTGTGGATTAGTAAAAATGATTGATCTTTGGACACTGACAGAGTCTGGACACAGTACCCACTGGATGCTCATAAGCCAGTTTTTCATCACGCTGTTCCCAATCCACTCTTAAGCGTCCTTTGTCTGGATCAGCTGCAGAACTCTGCCTTCGGTCTGTCTCTCTGGCTCAGTCACCAGACAGCAGGCTTCATCATTCTTTCAGAGAAATTTGTCAACTGCCCTTAGACCTTAAGACTGCTCATTACTCAAGCTACTGCAAGAATTTAAATGTAGTCTTTCCAGGAGTTCCACTTCCATGAGCTTTTCAGTTTACCAGTTCTGTCTTCAACAGTCTGTGACAGCCAAATCCATACACGCGTGTATTATTCTTTTAGCTTTTCTAATCAGTGAAACGGATCTACACAAAACACTAAAACTCCATAAGCCCATCCTGGGCTCCCTTACTTAAGCTTTACTTACAAGCTGTCACAGTCCTTTCAGGCACTCAGGATACAACTTCCTAAAGGAGCCTGGAGACCCTCTCAAAAGCTCAGCAGATAGGTTCATTTTCTTTGATTGTCACCATAAAGCAAAATGACCCCTCTGTTTTTTTTCCATTTCTTCTAGTCTCTCAGTCTCACAGTCAGTTGCAAGCTAACACTAATGCTGGGTTCATTTTTTCCAGTTTTGTGAGAATTTCCATGGTTCCCTCTGAAGAACACACAAGAAGCCATGTTAATGTTCTTGCTAGGTTAAGCCATTGATATTAATGACTACTGGGTTTACGTAGGACAAAATGACACTGCTCCTCATTTTCTTCCAATAAACCCAAGGCTCAACTGTATCTTGGGCTGCATCAAAAGAAGTATGACTAGCAGATTGAGAGAGGCACTGGAACAAATTGTTCACAGAAGCAGTGGATGCCCCATGTACAAGACTATGTTGGATGGGGCTTTGGGAGACCTCGTCTAGTGGAAGGTGTCCCTGCCCATGGCAGGGGGGTTGGAACTGGGAGATCTTTAAGGTCCCTTCCAACTCAAACTATTCTATGATTCAAACAGACAGTATTCACTTGCATGGTCATTACAGATGTGCTTTAGTTATTCTGGGAGAAGACTCTTGTGGACAGAGTAGAATGGAAGTCACTTACTTTTATTTTTATTAGATCAACATACTTGAATGGTCCTTACTACTACAGTATTTGAGTGTTGTATTATCACTGATTTATTTGACCCATGACACCCCTCTGCCCCAAGGCAATATTAAAAAATATATTTAAAATGGTCCTAATATGATTCCATTCCCTATATGACTTGTCCAGAACTACTGAGGGACTCTGTTGAAGAACCGTCTCTCCTGAGTGTCACTTTGGTCAAAACCACAGGACTTAATTTTTTCTTCCAGTGAGGTTACTGACAATTTATTTGACTGCTTTTCGCCATTTTTCCTCATCTGTGAAATGAAGGTATACAGTATACTTTATAAATGACAGGTGCTAGTTGAATTATGTGCTTACTTTTATTTCTGCACTATGATCTTATTTGTATTGTGAGTTACTTCAAGCCTGTGAAGTCTCAGAGAAATTATTTAATGACAATTATTTTAATCAATAACAAGTCTTTTTTTAAGCTCCATGTTGTGAATATTCAGCCATGAAACACATTATCTGTAACTCTTTTACTGCACATTATGTATCACAACTGACTTAGTTTGTTAACTATAAAATCTCGGGACACCTGAACATAATCAAAGAAAACACAGTTAAGCAAATAGATTAGAAAAAAATCCCAACTCTCTCACTTTCTACCTCCACCTATTCATAAGATTAATTTCTTTCATCAACTACAAAATAAGGTTCAAAGATTATTTTTAGCTAGTTTTAATATTTGCTCCTCTTTCCAGTAGGGAAGGGATTTTCACATTTCCTTTTATTATGCAGCCAATTAAAATCTATAAAAAGTGGCTCACTCATATGAGAGGACACCACAAGGATAAAAATTTTGAATGTGCTTGAGTTTTGCTAACAACAATATCGCCCAGTAAAAAAAGTTTAAAAAAAAAATTAGGAGTCAGATTCAAGAAATTCTCTTACTGTTCATCTGTTTACTGAAGACAGTTAAGGTAAGACATTCTATGACGCAAAGAATACAGAAAACATTTTTTAATTTTTTTTCCTGTTATTTATCATTCTAAAGTGGTTACTCAGTACAACACAAAACTTGATATGTAAATTTATAACAAAAATGTATTTATGCACTGATTTTGAATCTATGATGTGAATCAACTTTAGAACTGAAAAATATTTCACAGAACTTTTTATATTTCAAAATAAAATAAAATTAAAATGCAAGTACAGAAACATTACATTGAGGCAATGCATGGTAAGAAAAACTTACACAGCACACTTTATCAGTACACTGTACTTAAGTACAATCAGTTTACTGTAAAACACCAACAAAACCAAACAACAAAGCAAACAACAAACAACCCTGTCATCGGGGAAATGTAAAATCAGAGGCAAACTAAATCAAGATAAAGCTAATATTAAAGTATACTGAAGTCTTATTTTCTACTTCAGTCAAGTGTGTCAAGCTTAAATAAATACCCAGCTAATTCTGTGTGTACACACTCATATAGATACACACATGCGTATATATATTGTGCTAAAACACTAAAGAAATCTAGTTAAATTTGTCTTGTCTATTAGACATGCAATTATTTTTTTTTATTTTTCAAAGAAAAGATGATTGATTGGCTTTCTAGGAATAATAAATAGCCAATGACTGCAACAAACACTATCAACAGATATTTCTATTGAATGGAAAAAGCTTTGCATTCCAAATCAAGACAATAAAAAGGTTCTGACGTGTCTGGCATTTCCCTGTAACATACTTTTTTTTTTTTTTGTATTTTTTTTCCTTGAAATAAATTTAAAATATAACCCAAACAGTTTCCTACCAGGAGAGCTCACTACAGGAAAAGCAGAATACTAAACAAAGAAGTTAAGCTATATTCCATCAAACATTTCTCCATTTGCAATTCATCTTGGTAATAGAGATAGAACCTGGTAAATGCATATAGGACTTGAAGCAGGAGATTTCTCTTGCTCAATGCATAATTCATGTGCTCCGCCTGCAAAGTGTGTAAAATGAGAATTTCACACCGCAGCATGAGCCATGGAGCTGCAGAGAAAAGGCAGATGAAATCATATTTTGCTGTGTGAATTTTATTTCTTATCCTCCCAATATTTATACAAAACCATCATTGACAATCCAAATGCATTGACAGATCACCCACTGTTTCCATTGTGTTAGCACTTGAAAAGAGATCAGGCAGAAAGATAGACAATTTGTTTTTGTATATTTTTTAAATAGTGGATCAGGTTTTTAACAGCTGAGTGACTGTATTATACTTGTATAAGGAGGTCAATAGTAGCTGATTTTAAAATCCCACTGTAAAGACATCTACTTACATATGCATCCTGAAATCTGCATTTTAGCTCCACAGTATTTATGCTCAGAGTATGTCATGTATCTGAACACCTCAAACTACCCACATTTCAAAATGATATAAAACACTGCAGCACAAGAAAGTGACTTTTCTACTCACTGCAGCTCAGTTATGGTAAACACAACAACATTTTCAAAACAATTCTTCGCAAAAATAAATATGAAAGTATTAATAATATATTCAGAAAAAAAATCTGCTTTTGTAACCTATTTTTCTGCTTGTAAATGCATGGATGCATACACAAATTAAGCTCCCATGTGAGTGTAATCAAACCTTGTTTATTATGAAGATTCTGCTAAACATGGCAATGGTAACTAACAAAACACAGAGAATGGTAGTCAGCCCTCAGAACATTATCTGTGTAACAGAGTTCATAACATGTGGCAAACTAACTACTACTCTTATCAATATGTATTTCAGAAGATATTTTTAGTTTTATCTATAAGGATATAAAATCTTTACATCTAAGGGTATAAAATTTCCCCACCTATGCTGACCAAATTAAGAATGTCCCATAGCAGAATAACATAAGCAATGTTTTTTCCAACAAAATCTTTCAGTAGAAAAATATGCATTTCTGAGGGCCTGGATGAGATTCTGCTTCCTGATGGAAAGAAGCAGAAAAATTACAAGGTTTTCATGGAAGTAAAATAAACACGGGTGGTTCTTGTAAAATATACTTTGATACAAGGACTCCACTCAAGACTTTATCTGAAATGTTCTTTAAACATTGTTAACTATTGCTTTTCTTTCCAACTTGGAAGGACTGTCAAGGTTATCATCAGTTAGCTCAACCTATGATCACAGGACTCAAAATGTGTAACTCTCCAAAAATCTGTTAAGCTACTTAGAACAACAGTCACTTTTAACACAAAATACATGTTTCTCCCCTCTACACCCTCACCTAATTATGCTTCTGAATAGAACCAAATATCAGAAACACTCGAGGCATAAACTCAAGCATCCAACATCAATTAAACTGAAGCTAACTCTAGAGTCCTAAAGATTAACAGAGTACAGTGAAAGTCCTCTATGTTCAAGAGCCCCTCACTCCTAATTCATGTATAACTAATCACAGAATCGAAGGGGTTGGAAGGGACCTCGAAAGATCATCGGGTCCAACCCCCCTGCCAAAGCAGGTTCCTTAGAGTAGGTTGCCCAGGTAGGCGTCCAGATGGGCCTTGAGTATCTCCAGAGGAGACTCCACAACCTCCCTGGGCAGCCTGTTCCAGTGCTCCGTCACCCTCACCGTGAAGAAGTTCTTTCGCATGTTGGTGCGGAACTTCCTGTGCTCTGTCTTGTGGCCATTACCCCTTGTCTTGTCCCCACAAACCACTGAAAAGAGGTTGGCCAAATCCCTCTGTCTCCCATACCTCAGGTATTTATACACATTGACGAGATCCCCTCTCAGTTTTATTTCCTCCAGGCTGAACAGACCCAGGTCTCTCAGCCATTCTTCATAGGGAAGATGCTACAGGCCCTGTATCATCTGTGTGGCCCTCCACTGGACTCTTTCCAGGAGATCCCTGTCTTTTTTGTACCAGGGAGCCCAGAACTGGACGCAGTACTCCAGGTGAGGCCTGACCAGGGCAGAGTAGAGGGGGTATGTATATATACACATATATGTATATATATATATATATATACACACACACACACAGAGGTATATGTATGTGTGTATATATATATGTATGTATATATAAACTTCACAGTTTTCATATACTAGTCCATCAGCCATGTTAACAGTTTCCTAGTGAAAAAGAATTCAAGGAACATAGTTATTTAACTTTTGGATAGCGAACTCTATGCTATCTTATCGATTATCTCCCTGCCTCCTTTTTTTGCTGCCATGCACATAATTTTAATATTTGCTTTTTTTTTTGTGAGATTTAAAAGATTTGCAATTTTTCAATTCTACATTTTGCCTCTAATCAAGTCTTCTGTCAATGGCTTATAAACTTCTTTTGTTCCTAGCACATTTCTTTTTAGGTTCTTCTTAAACAAGTAAGGCTTTAATCAAGTATCTATTCCTGCAAGGTTCTTTTTCTTCTCTTAAGATCCAAGGGCTTGACAATTCTCCACTGACTTCAACAAAACAATCCCAAACAAGCTTCTTGGACATTCCGGTTCTCCTACTACTCAGTAATTGACTTCACACATTCTTGATCGCTGTTTTAAAATACAAAATGCTTCTTTATGCTAGTAGTCCTCACATATCCTGTGAAAGAACCAGAACAGCTTAAATAATTCTAGTGAAAGAAATAATGAAGGCTGGCCCTGATATTTTGAGAAAAATGGACAAATGCAGCAGAGAGAACACAAAATTGTTTGAATACAGTTTTGTAGTGGCTGCTCAGAGCTAAGCAGGTCAGAGTACCGATTATTTTCTGGTGGAAATATCTGTGCTACTATGAGGAGCTGCAAACTCTTAGAATTAATTCATGCTCCACCTAGCACCAAAGAGCTCATTCTGAGAGGACTTGGCTTCTCTACTGGAAAAAAAGAGAACGCTACTTTCTCAGTTAAAGGAAATACACTTAAACAGTAATAAACTTACAGACTTCCCTTTTAACTATTTGATACACACTTGTCCAATAGCTTCTACAACTGCATCAAATGCAACAGAAGAGGCCTGTTTTGACTACTCAGCAGTCTATACTGGAATCCTGATTGAAATATGCCAGTTTGATTTAAAATGCTTGAGTATCACTTTATTTTCAACACTGTATACTGATATTAAAATGGAAACTTCTGAGTTACAATTCTAACCTACAAATGTTATAAAGTATATAGAAAGAAATGTAGGGGAAATCTTTGAAAATGGAAAAATAACTTCTAGAAATTTTTTTATCAGATTCTCCTAACAGATTTAGAATAAGGTTCCTTATTTATCTATTTTTAATGAAAAATAGATAAATAGAATTCAGTTCATGGTAGTAGACTTAGGTCTACAATGTTGGCTCGAGTAAAATGAACTTCTAGCCTCTTTCTCTTCACTAAGGTAAGCAATTAAAACTTAGCTGACACATAAATGGTTCTGTTGAACACTTTTGTATCTTCACATATTTCAGCATTCAATATAAAAAAAAGATACTTGAAAGTTTGCTACCTCAGAAATATAGTTAAGAAACCAAATATAATTTGAAGTAATGGAACATTTATATGCCTTATTCCTATCAAAAAGAGAACAATAAATGTTGATTACTCATTAGGAATATTAATTCTACTAGCCCATGTATACGCCTCAAGTATAGATGCATTAACTGCACTGTTCTTAATTTTAACAGGAAATTTTAAAAGAAAGCCACTGGTTCCACTTAAATGTCTTCAAGCCCTTAAGAAACTCCTCATGTCAGACCCAGGTCCTGTAGTAATTAGGATTCCATTTTAATACAATTAACATCCCAAATCAGGCTGCTATTTCTGTGAAATACCCACATACATATGTTTTCACCAATGAAAAAGTAAAAAAATTAGGTTCCCTTATTTTTTATCTATCTGGTGTAAAAGTGTAACAGAATTAAAACCAAAATACAATTTTCATTGTAAAGTATTCTTACTTAAACTATCAAATAGTTGTTGTTTTGGGATGGGTCTTTTATGAAAGGTCAACAAATATTTTCAAAAATTATGGTTTTTTTTTAAGATATCCATAAAATCACAACCCATCTCCATTCCCTCAGAAAGAAATAAACAAATTATTAGATCCATCTTTTAATGTTTAATATACATATTTATATATATGTGTATGTAATCTTCAACATACTTACCTTACTAGAAGTAGCACTTCTAGATTTTCCAGAATCAGAGTCACTTCTAGAGTCTGATACTGATTTGGAGTCTGAAGAACTTCCCTCTGACGAACTGGACTCTGTATCAGAGGAACTGGATGTGTTTCTGTTTTTGGAGATCCCCTTTGCTTTCTTTTTACTTTCCTCTGCATTACTAGATATTAAAAATAAATAAATAAATGTAAAAGGCACACACAAAAACACCAAAGAAATGCACTTAGGCACCACAGTGTCATAGAATGGTTTGAGTTAGATTGAGTTAAAGATCACCTAGTTCCAACCCCCATGCCATGGGCAGGGACACCTTCCAAGGCCCCATTCAATTTGGCCTTGAACACTTCCAACGACTGGGCATCTGCAACTCAGGGCAACCCGTTCCTCACCATCTGAATAAAGAATTTCTTCCTAATGCCTAATCTAAACCTACCCTCTCCTAGTTTAAAGCCATTACTCCTTGTCCTATCACTACACTCCCTGAGAAAGTGTCCCTCCCCAGCTTTTCTGTAGGCCCCCTTCAGGTACTGGAAGGCTGCTCTAAGGTCTCCCTGGCGCTGCCTTTTCTTCAGGTTGAACAACCCCAACTCTCTCAGCCTGTCTTCATAGGGCAGGTGCTTCTGCCCTCTGATCATTTTTGTGAACCTCCTCTGGACTCACTTCTACAGATCCATGTGTTTCCTGTGCTGGGTGCCCCAGAGCTGAAGATAGGAAGCATTCTACATTGACATTTCAAGGTTTTATGAAACAAGCTTTAAGTCAATCCTTCTTCAGGACAATGAAACTTGGTAAGATGGCGAAAGTAGTAGCTTATTTAAAGGAAAATTGTTCTACCTCTTTACACAGTACAACATCACACAATCTAAAACAGGTAATGGTCAAATAAAAATATGAACATGTTAAATATTAAAAATATTATTTGCATATATCGAGCCTGTGATATTTCAGAAAAGTGAAGACACCACTTTAGACAAAATATTTCTGACTATTCCACATGCAATTAACAGAATCATGATGGCTTATAACATGATTTTGCAAAGTATTATTGCTTTTAAACATCAATATATTGAATTTGTTAATTTTTCTAAATGAAGCCACCTAGAAAAATGCCTATAATATCTACAAATATTTTAATACATACAGAGTTTATATAGAAGAGCTATTAACATTCATTCCGATGCTTTTGGTTATATCAAATACCTTACAGCTATTAGACTTCAGAGACAGTATTCTTCACACAGTTCTTCTCTTAGCCATGGCAATGTTGGATTATGTTGTTCTATGCTAACAGCTACTGAATATTATTAAAATCTGCCCTGTTTGCTCCTAATAATACTAATAACTAAAATTAACAGATTACCCTTTTGTCTTGGTGAGCAGGCAGGGGGTGAAGAGAGGAGAATTACCAGACAGAAATACTGCAGGAAATGAAAACTGTTTTCTAATAGTTGTCATGGAGGAGACAAATAATATTTCATATAGAAAGAAAACCTCCCTTCTGGGTTCAGCATGCTACAAACTTATACTTCCAAATCAGGTGTTTCATATACCACCTGATTCAGCTTCCTCCCCAGGACAATAAATTGGATACTGAAGTGCTGGAAGGGTAACAAGGTCAATAATAATTAAACAAATCCAGACCACTCGACTATTAATAGTCCCTTCAGACCCAAATTAAGTTGTTAAAACATCTTTGCTTAGCTTTCGGAGTAGTTTAGAAGAATATACTATGTTGCATTACAGTTTTAGATGGCAATTATTTTTAGAAGGGAAAAATACAGAGAAGGAATTGAAAAATTTAACATAACAGAAAGGAAAAATACTAGGGGCAAAGCAACGCCCCCCATCAATCTGGAACTTTCCAACACTGAATTGCCTAAATCACATTTGATCAAAATTATAAAAAATCTATAGTAAGATTTACACCATCCTAATAATGCCCAACTGTGCAACCGAAGATGAAATGAAAACCCAAAATTTTAATAGTCAAAAGTAATTTTCTCTGAAAGCAGTGAACTCGAAGCTTGCTAAGCTAAAAATGAAGGAGGAGTACACTTTACAAAAAGAGTCTAATGTAGCATACCTGATTGTTAAAATCATGGGAAAAACAGGAACTCCCTAGTTTAATATGACAAACATTTAAAAGCTAAAAATACTAATCTAAAAATAAAAATTCACTAATGTATACTGTTCAAAGTTTCCTCATGACATATAACACAAGTACTGACAAGACTGTCTACATTTCCCTCATTGCCATTGAACAGAATCTTTAGTTGCATCAACAAGTAAGCTATTGTGCATTATATAAATCAACTTGTTTTTCAAAACACATTCAATATTTAAAACAAAATTTGAGGATTAAAAATGTTACTTTATTGTGTATCAGTCAGTTTTGATGGGTAATCATTGTTTACCTTACTGCTTAAAATTTCAGACGTTATTCTAATGAAAAGAATTTACTGGTAACTAGCTTTTTAACTTTGCAATGATGAAAAGCCTGTATTAATTTAACCTACAGATTTCATTTGTTCTGAACAGGAAAAACAATATAAATCACTTTTAAAATCATTAAATCCTGACTTAAATTAATAAAGTCATAATTAGGGCATTATGCTGTGTTTGTTATGGAAGTGGCAAGGCGAGCTGCTTTAATTACTGTCTGTAATAAAAGGAGCAGAGTGCGTACTGCGCCCCAATCAGTGCTGTCAGCCACGACTGAGCTGAGCTGCAAACTCATCAAGTGAGCTGGCAGCAGACTATAGAGTAAAGGGCGATCATGTCTGCAGAGGCCACTTGCTGACAGCAGTGGAAGAAACAGATTCATACAATCCAAGGTATTAGCCCCAATTACTCAAAATTTTAATGATACTTTAATACATGATAACGCTGTTGATAATGGGCAATCTTAAAAAGCACTAACACTTAAATATCTTATGACCGTTTCCCTTCACAGCCCTTGCCTCTAATATTTGGATCATAATCTTTTTAATATAACATTATTTAGAAAAATCAATTGTCTTAGTTACATAATGGCAAAGTGTTGAAGGACTTAATTTTAGCTCTCAGCAAAATTGCTGCAAAAGGTAATTAAGTGTTTCATACAACTGTCTGATCACTTATTCAGCCTCCCAAGGTTACATCAATTTTCAAAAAGCCACCCCAGATTTTACAAAAGTCAGAAATTAATTCTAAATTTAAGAGTAGTCTGATTAAAGAAAATATGAACACAATTCATACATAGAATATATATTGGCACATGCTTAAACATCAGTTGGATGATACACCTCCAAAAAAAACTAACTAAACACTTAGCAGACTGTTTACAGCAAAGTTGCTTCAGCAAAAAATTAGAACCATGCAAATGTATGCCTACCTTTCCTTAACAGCTCCAGATGTTTTCTTTGCTGTACTTTCTTTGCTGTCTGATTCACTGTCACTTGATTCTTCACTGGAAGAGGAACTTCCACTGCTCTCAGCACTGCTGCCTTCCTCCTTATCTTCCTTCTCACTTTCACTGCCAGACTCACTCTCTGAAATTAAAAAACAAAACAAAACAAAACATTTTTTTCTAAGTATCTTACACAATTAGTATTTTAGAAATCTAAGCTTTTTTTTTTTTTAAATAATGTTTTAGTATTGTAAGATCAAATTGCAAATTTCATCATTATTTACCTAGGGTCAAAAGCAGATAAGAAAATCACGTCTCCCCAACATTTACAAAATTCTCTTGGTAAAGATCTGCTTTCTTGT
Source organism: Cygnus atratus (assembly GCF_013377495.2). NCBI lineage: Eukaryota > Metazoa > Chordata > Aves > Anseriformes > Anatidae > Cygnus > Cygnus atratus. The sequence goes on along the minus strand of NC_066396.1, from coordinate 24,984,503 downwards.
GTGTACAGTATGGTACTTCATCAAGCCAGAACTCCCAATAATAAATTAATTACATGTGGGTTCTTCAAAATTATATAACCCTGTCAGGGCTTGGAGATGACCTCACATTCTCTAATGTACATATTCACTTAACCGGCAGATTATCTTTTAAACCAATTGCTTAACAAGATGATCTATTCTTGGATATTGATAGTGATGATAGAGTCACTGATTTAAACAAATTATTCATCTTCTAATTAATCATATAGCTAAAAATATTCAAGTATCAGAAATTAATATATTATTTTCTTGCTTACAAGAACATTAAGTGATACCCAGTTCTAAGGTACGTTTCTTCTGCATGTTCCTTCAGCTTAGGAATGAGAGTGAAGAAGTACCAACTTCAGATCTGAAAGACCATTTGGGCCATTCAACCAGATGCTGCTAATTCTTTAAGTCTCTAATGCCAAATATTTTATGTGTCTAACCTCTGGACCTGGAAGATTTTTTTGTCTGTTTCTTAAGTTTAGAAATGGCCAAAGAGACTCATGTTCTTCACTACATTTAAACTATATTAACATCTATTGAAATGGCAGTCTTGGAGAACTGTCTATCTCATATTATGCGAGAGACTGGCCAAGAAAACCTTAGCTCATTTGAAACAAAGCTGTCAGTTATATTCCCCACCATCACCTGAATTGTAATAAATAGAAACTAGCATACTGTACTTCAGATTAAAACTGTAACACAATTTACTTAACAAAAACACATGAAATACTACAGTTATACAAGTTTGGCCATTTCTCAACACAGTAGCACATGCTATCAAAATAGTAATTCATAAGCAACAAATTTCCCCAAACATTCAAGACTTATGGTTCTCATCAACCAAGGCTATGGGCATTTTTCCCGTAAAACGTTTCAGGGATTTAGTTTTAACTGGAACTGCAAATTTTCATTTCTCTTACAAGTTTCAAAGTGAGATGAAAATAGCATGCCAGCCTTTTTTTTAACAGGGAAACAAAGCAAAGTCTAACTCTTTTAATGAACACGCAAGCCATATCTATACAATTAGTTGTTACTGCTATAGTGAATTTTAACTTTTTTCCTTTGATTCCCTAACGTTATATACACCTCTGGTTTTCGTTTGTTTGTTTTGTTTCTTTTTCTTTTTCTTTTTTTTTCTCTGATTCATTTTAAGTAGTTGCCAGTTCTGAAGATAAAAGTTATTCAGGAACCAGAGATGAAAATCAGTTTTCAACTACCTACCTGTTGCACTGGTACTGGCAGACTCATCTTCCTCCTCTTCTGATTCAGAGTAGAACTTTTCAGTAGGTTTCTCTTTCTTTGTCTTACCTAGAATTGCAGTCCATTCCTTTGCCTGTAAATACATTTCAATGCTTACAATGCTTCTAGGCTTACTTTTCCAACCAGAGACACAAAAATATACACAACATGACAAAGAAAAATATCTGAAGCAGTAGTATTAGGTGGCTTCTAAATAAATCCTCTAAGCAAGTCAAGAGAAAATATTTAGCTTCTCTTATTTTACACAATTAGGAGCACTAAAAGTTTTATACATACCTATAAAAGGTGAGATATGTCTGTTAGAGAGGCCAGAAAAAGATTTACTAAGGCAGATTAAAAGCATCAGTAACCATAAATAAATTTCTATGCCAAAAGAACCCAAAGTCTGAGAATTTTGTCTATGGATCCAGCTCAATTTAGCCTATTGCTGGAATGAAGGGTAAACACCACCTTTATCATCCCAAATTTAAGAAGAAAACAGGTGTGGACCCAGTAAGCAGCAACAGTTCCAGTAGCCAGATGGCAATTGTATGTCACAGAATCACAGAATGGTTGAGGTTGGAATGGACCTCTGGAGATCATCTGGTCCACCCCCCTGGCCAAGCAAGTTGTCCTAAAGCACGCTGCACAGGGTTGCATCCAGGCAGGTTTTGAATACCTCCAGAGAAGACTCTACAACCTCTCTAGGCAAACTATTCCAGTGCTGTCACCCTCATATTCATTTCTCATATTCAGCCAGGACTTTGTGTTTCAGTTTATGCCTGTTGCCTCTTGTCCTGTTGCTGGGCACCACGGAAAAGTCTAGCCCCATCCTCTTGACATCCTCCCTTTGTGTATTTAGACACACTGATGAGATCCCGCTCAGTTTTCTCTTCTCCAAGCTAAACAGGCTCATCTCTTTCATCCTCTCTTCATACGACAGATGCTCCAGCCCCTTAATCATCTTAGTAGCCCTCTGCTGGACTTGCTCTAGTATCTCCATGTCCCTCTCATACTGGTGAGCACAGAAATAAAAGTAATTCTTATCAAGAAGAGCACACCAGAACAAAACACTGCTTCAGCCAGACTTTTTTCTTTTCATATCTCCATATAATACTGAGAAGCAGAAGAAAAACTCTGGACAGGAAAGAAACAAATAGTCAGACAACCATACCAACAGTGATAAAAGTCTGCCTCACTGACAGCTGTGATCTAGAGTAAGACTAACTTTTGTAAGAGCTCTAACAATGAGTTGCAATGGAGTACAGTTCTAGAGACACAGTGGCCTCCTCTTAAACACTGAAAGCTGCCAAAGCTTTGTAATGCTCCACCCAGCAACTGGTATTTTAAGAACTTAATACTCTTCTCAATTTGAATGACAATTTAACAATGGATTGCAGCTTAACAACTCAACTTGAAGTATTAGAGAAACCACAAAATTAATGACAATGAGGCACTCTCCATAGAAAATATTTGCAGAAAGCCTAGGGTAAAGGATTTTCATGTTTATTTTGAGGTTTAAATGGTCAGAGGGAGATGTTTTCTTTTATATTGTAGATGGATGTTACTCCATTTGATCAATTTCCTGCAATGCTTTTTGTTTTTATGGACAAAGGTGCCTCCATACATTCTTTCATGCCAACCTTATCATTTATAATAACACTTCTTGAGATGACTGCTGTCAGACTCTCCTCATAAAAGCTTTCAGAAGTTTGTACACAAATATCTCTTTTCCTGAAATGTATATAAGAAGGTAAAGAAGTAATACTGAAGTACTAAAGAGAAATGTTTGTTCTACCACATCACTGTTTACTGGCCTCTGCAACTCATACCCATTATTTAGCATTTCCTTCATTCATTCTATTTCTAACATCTTATATGCAAATTAATTCATGTGCAATTTAGTGTGGAATTTGGCTCAGGACAAGGGCCACATGCTTCTCTGGTAAGACCTGTTACAAGAACGTATCTCAGAGAACATCACCAGTTCCGTATATTACAGTACATTTCAATTCCTGTTATTGTACAATAGCTTTCACTGACATTTATTAGTACTCCAATACCCAATGCATAAATCACAGCTCTGGAACCAGAACACGACTGCCTGCTAGTTTACAAGCTAGTAATGGAATGCTGTAGTAGATGACTAATCCTGTAAAGTCAACAAATGAGTACTGCACTAACAAATGACATTTTCTTTTTAAAAACTTTCCTAATGCTATTCAGACCATCTGAAATGTAAACCCTGGCCTCTTCCAAACTTTACATTTCGAAACATACATAACTCTTCCCCTGCTGCTGCCAGTATACTACCAATTTTTTTCTTTTAAGACTTGGATTTATACACTAATAAACCACCACGCACCTACTACTTTGGTATTCCAGTAACAGTTATCATTAACTGCAATTACCATACTGTGGCAGAGTGAATACAAGAAGTATGAAATAAAAAATGAGATGGAGGGGAAGAAAGTTAATTTAGTCTACAAGTGAAGTGGAAGTGGCCTACAGTTGACCCACTTCTCTCATTGAAAATAAACAGTATGTTGCAGATTTTAAAATTTTCAATTTCCAAGCTAAAACAAGCCACATGGATGATCACATGTATCAAAAGTTTTCAGTACAGCACAAACATGTTGTTTAAGTACTTATATTTTAAGGTAATGTTCTGTATTGGCGCATGTGTTCAGCAAAGTTACTTTCAATGATGCCAACATACCGACTCAGCCACTTCAACATTTCGCACAGCAGGGTCAGGTGCCACATCTGGCCAGTCAGACAGCTCCAGGTAGCCAGTAGCTCGGCTGTTCAGTGTGTGAGACAAGGTGCCAAGCTGGAAATGATCTCGATCTATTAAAAAAAACGGGGGAGGGGAAAATATACAAACAACATGAGCTCTACCACAAAGAGCAATCTTAATCAGGCTAAAGGTAATTGCCATTATATTACCTCAAATGTCATGGAATAAATATAAACTAGGAAGCTCTTCATAGGTCAAAAAACTGATTTCAGTCCATAGATTACAATAATCTCCCCCATAATGGTCAATAAAAAAGCTAATCAGTCAGTGTGTTTAGAGGTGTTGCTCTGAAATGTAGCTTCTCTAAAAATTACTTTACTGTGAATATTAAGAATGACAGCACAGTTAAACAATCCATATACATGTCTTGGCACAAACACATCCAGAATCTTAATAGTTTTTCTTCAAAATGGAGCTCTTTTTACCGCTTTGAACATTAGTAAGTATGAAAATTAAAACTGCAAATTACCACAATAACAGAGCATTTTTAATTCAGATAACCTAATAACCTTTTTATTTGAGAATACAATGATTCTTTTAAATAGATGGAAAATGCACTGGGAAAATTATCACTTTGGAGAAAAACAATAAAAATCTAATCTACTGAGATTCAGTTTTTTTCAGATTTGTAATACATTTACAATACATTAATAACCTTCTATTAAAGTCTAGATAAAAACTAAAGATATTTTTCTAAATTGAAGAATATTTTTCCTCAAAAGACATACTTTCAGTTATTAAACCAAATTTAAAATCAACACGAACAGAAACTGATCAGTTTGTCAGGGTTTATCAGGTAAATGCAATGTGTACGCAACATGTAAACTTTGCTTGCTGAAAAGCAAGTAAACAGAGTGAGTATTCTTGCATATTAATCATCTGTGTTTTCTAAGTGACGCAATTTGTGAGCATATTTGAAATAGAATAGGCTGTCACATTCCTTTACGCAATGAACATTTACCAAATGATTTTGGCAGTTATACCTTTAAAAGGAGACTCAAGCAATGGGGCAGGTTTCTGTGCCAGAAATATTTTTTTGGCATATTTGCTTAAAGCTCCACTCTTCTCATTCGGAACAATAAGCTGCCTAATAAATCTTGTACGGTCTCTGATGTCGTAGCTTTGATCATACTTGCCGAGATTTAATACGTACTGGGTAAGCAATTTTGTCTGTGGAAAAAAACAGGACAAGAACAGAATACAAGTTATTTATGATTATTGATAACTCTGGATAAACATATTTAAAGAGGTAATAAAAATGAATGGTTATGTCAAACAAATGTTGTTCCACAGGGAATATGCATTTCTAAAGCTGCAAATGGAATTCTGAAGCCAAAGCACATGTCCTCTTCTGTACTGGGGAGGTGAATGCTGAGTACTGAGAAGCAGCCATGTGCTAGATTATTAAACTGCTGAAGTGGAAAGAAAGGCATCATTAAAAAAATAATCATATATGGCAAACCCGCTGAAGGGTCTACGTGAGGATAATGAATGTGGAAATACAACTAAAAACATGGCACTCAAAACTTAATCGGAAAAATATGCAGGACATCAAAACATCAGAGGGTATTAGGGGGCTGGCAAACTGCTTCTGCTGAGGTGTGTTTTATGAAGAGATACTGTCCCTGGCATAAGCAGTGTCTGCACTCTGACTGCACTCAGTTACTTTATCCTGAATTATGACCCATTAAAGCAGACACATGAATCACTGAACTGGATTACTGCAAATTATTTGCAGTGCATTTAGCTGTTACTTTTTCATAAAAGCAAGCTGCTGATGCCCTCTAAAAACCAGGATAAAAGACTTCTTCCATTTTTTTTCTTGAAGCTTAAAGCCTCCAGTAATATCGGTCATTTATTTATTTATGTAAAAGAGCAACTTATATTATCACAGCTTTTTACAGCATAATAGGATTTCCTAATTTGATGTCTGATAATATTAACATGTATTAAATAATTTTAATAATCCAGTTAAATTTTTAAAACTGAAAAAAAAGGACGACTTTCCCCATACCTTAGAAATACTGCAGTGTAAACAGAGCAATAATACCAAACAGACTTGTATCCATTAGCTACACTCAAAAGAAGTACGCCACTTTGTTCATACTGAAGCAAATAGTAAATACAGCAAAAATAATTTACCATCATAAGGAAGGTAATTTTTAGTATAACAACTCAGACTAGATGAATAACGCAGAGTTAAAACATTGTCAATAAGGACTTCATTTCTTTACACAAAGAAACAGGCTTGTACATATATTTTGTTTATCATGCTATTGTTACAACAGTTACAGTTTCAATTATGTGAGGGGAGGAAAATGGAAAAAAAACATTCAATTTTGTGACATACAACATGCTGGGAAAAGTTCAGCTTTGAGGATGCAAGTTAGAGTTTTTCTATATCTGTACAAAGAGTTTTTTCAGCATATTGATTAATTCCTGTAAGTGACGTACACAGTAAACAAAAATTGTTTTTTATTTTAACCATAAAAAATACATTATATGGAAGCATACCAAAGCATACCAAAGATCTGAATAAATTAGTCATATTACATTAGAATAAAAAAAAAATAAAAAAGCATACTTTAAAAAAAAATCAGGGCAACATTTTTTTTTTCTTTATGAAATCCAAGAGTAGTGCTATGAAAAGACATTTTTTTCCCCCCAAGGTACTTAGCACTGGAAAAAGGAAAAGGTTTCTATATGTATTTTACAGCTTTCTGGCAGCTATTTCTATATCATGGTATAACATTTTAAACAACTATATTGGACAGAATATATGTAATCTGCACTTAAGCATGATTTATGTTGTTTAATCAATATGGAATTGGAAGGGAGTGGTCTCAGGTAGCCTGGATTGAACTATATGAGGACTACTTCTAGTAGCCTTTGTCATCACTTCGCCTCTGTAAAACAAAACAAGCCTCCTTCCTGTCATAGCAGAAAGCTCAGCAGAACAGATTACAAAAAAAAAACAAACATAAAAGTATTTGCCAGTGAATTGCTAAAGGGCCAGGAAAAGTTGAGGGCCTTGGTATCATGGTGGACACCTTCTGGTGAGTACTAATGAACTAGAAAAAGAGTTGATCCTGAGAGACTGCATATTCTTAATTGGATCATCTTCTCCATGATCCTTTCCTTCTTCTTCTCCCCTAGAAGACCTCTTCCATATTGTCCAATACAAATAAAGATACAATATATATGGAAGAATGCTTCATATCTGCAAGAAGTCTCCTTGCAGATATCATAAATAGTTTTCATGAAAATAACTTGAAAACACTAATTTTTTTCTTGTCTTATGGCAATTCAACCAAACAAGTCAGAGAAGCTTTTCTACATGGAGGTAGCTAATAGAAAAAATCAATTTTAATTAAAAACTGAAAATAAATTAATGAATACTCATCAGTTTTACCAACAAAGGAACATCCATAAAAAGCTGAAAATTATTTGAGCAAGCAAGTTAATTTGGTGAAATATGACAGAATCTGCACACCATGTCTGCTTCACAGTACAATAAGACAAACCATTCCGATATAGAGGAATAATACATTTATTACTATACGCCAACATCACTTGTTATCTGGACATGCCCATTATTTAGGCTTAACAGCTCTTGTTTTTACCCACACTGTTAGTTTAGCATCTATTGCTATTGTTTGTACATTTTGGTATGGCCAATGTGAAAGGTATGCAGCAGGTTATCCTTCAGCAACGTTTCTAGAACTTTCCAGCTACAAGAGTTCTATTTAAGAATTTAGTGCATGCCCTATATTACCAGCCATTATGTTTTTGGCAGATCTCTGCTTGATGAATATTTTATTACAAATACCACCAATGCTGAGTCTCTACAGTGTCAGAGAAGCAGCAATTCATTCACTCTTCGGTATCATTAGCTTGTATAACTTGATACTTTAGACATATACAACAAGGATATTGTGCTAAACTACATTCAACAAATTGTTTACACATTACAACTACCTGGGACTTTTCCCAGCATGACTCCTATTGTGTCACACAACAGAAACACATCAAAATCTGTATTCTTCCTGTAACATGCAACAAACAGCTCAGACAGCTGGGTGCCATGGTTTCTGCATAACTGTTTCTCTCACATGACCTCCACTTAGACAGTGATATAGCTTATTCACAAGGATTCACATGTCCCTAAGTGATGAAAAAAGGAAGTAAGTTTACTAAACAACATAGACAACCAGAAGAAAGCCTGTTTTTATTATATATTTATCCAGATAGGTCTGAACTTGAAGTTTTTAAATTATAAATAGCCTTTGCAAATTCAAGAGGTGATCATGGGATTTAAAGAATATTACTGGAAATTCTTATGAAAAACACTGAATTTTAAAAGTATTCTTGAGAACATGTTGCATTAACTATTTGGATATATGCCGAAGTAAATTAACAGCAAATCAAATATGATATTCTATGGATAGTGAAAAAAATAGTCATATTCACTCCAGAATTCTTTGCTTTTCTCCAAACAAGATATAACAGATAAATTTCATCTGTCCTACCCTCATGTGGGGAAAGAAGTCTTTTTGTTTGTTTAAGTCTCTCTCTGCTGTCCTGACACTATTTTTCAATAAAGACACATTGTATCTTTGAGACTTTGGATGAAACAGATAAAGGATTCAAAAGTATGTATAGAGTAGGATACACCAGGAGAAAACAGGGAGATGGAGAGAAAGGGACAGACTGACAACTGAGCAACCACATGTACAACTTTTGGCTTGAAACTTGAAAATTATGTGAATATTAGTGGCTGGACTTTTTAGGAACTGCAGTCACTCCAGAAAGAAATGTTTCAATATTGAGCAAGTAGAGAAGATTCCTATTCCTGGGAATGATGCAGCTATACAAAGAGTGCTGTGAGCTCTTAAAGGCAAAAATATGTATTCTAATTTGGAAGGAGCTCTGAATCAAGCCAGATCATCAACCTACTCTTTTCAAATTCTGTATATGGATATCTTGATGACTTGAGAAGAAAACTTGTTACTCCACAGCCTAAAACTAAAAGAGGAAAACACCCTTCCATGATACTCATCATTTAGTAGAAATCTCAGGAGACAGTTTCTTCTGCTTTATCACCACTACTGTATTTCAAACCAAGATTATGTGAAACTGGAAAAGGAGTATCACAAAATCACCATCTCACTATAGGCTACGGACTTTTGGCCATCTAGAAAAATAAGTAAATATTACATAATGTGCCAGTCGGAGACAAATAAGATAATCAAACCAATCTTACCTTAGCTCAGTCAGCACTTTCATTAAGATGAGAACTGACAGAAAGAACTCACCTTTTGTTACTCACCCATTTTAGACTATCTAACGCTAAGCATGAACAAAGGACAAGCATTTGTTCTTATCTGAATGGAAGGTGAGACAGTTCATCTCCCACATGCCCTACAGAATAAAGTCTCAGATGGATCAAGTCTGCAGTTGGATATAGCTATCAAGGAAAGAGAAGACACCACAGTTGCAGAGATGTGAGATCCTATGCTGTTAAAGCTACTGGAAAACAAAGAGGTCTAGCAGTCCAAGAAAAGCATATATATCTCAGACAACATATTCCTTATATATTTGGAAAACATTTTACAACCTTTTATAGTAATAATTGGAATTACAGTGAAAAATTAGTGTCAAGATGCTATATTCCATAGCTAGTAAGTGACAAAGTTCACAGTACTGTCATTGAGATGAATGAGGCAGTTGGCACCTCTCACAGCTATGGAGATCTAAATTCATCCTTCTGTATTATCTGACATTTTTAGACTATTACCAGAGATGATCAAAACCCACTCTCTTCACAAGGTATAGTGAAATAATAAGAAATACAGAGAAAAGGGAAAGCAGTTACTATATTTAAGATGAGCACTGATGGAAAGACATTGAGGCCTGTTGCCAGCATCTTCTTTCAGATACCCTGAACAAAAAAGGAGCAGCTTTTTGTTCAAATTGACAGCAGTCCCCTGAAAATTCTGCTCTGTGATCCAGAAAACAGCAAGTCACAGCTGAAAAATCTCCGGTCTGATATTACTTATACAATTTATATACTACTATACTATCTACTTACCTGAACTAAAAAATAAAATAAAATTCTACAAATCTCAATAAAAAGAGAGGCAAAAAGAAAAAAGTGATCTCATCAATATATTCATATTTACAGTACAGCCCATACTCAAGGACTCCTGTTTAGATTTGGGCTGTTAGACTTCTGAAAACCTGATGTTCAGCTTTTCTTCATAGAATAACATAGACTAGTTTTAGTTATTTATATAAAACAAGTTACCACTGGTCTATATAGACTGCACAAAAACCACTGTGACTTTAAATACATGCTCTTGAGTATTTAAGCCTTACCTGCTTTGAGTTTGTTAAATAGAGTTTTGCTCCCAAATTTAAGATCTGCAACTTTACAAGGTCATCTTCATTAGTGAAGCTCTTGGCCGTCTTTCTCAAAACATCAGGTGCAATCTTTGGAACCCGTTCACAGTACTCCCCAATGAGCCACAAGATGCTGGCTCTTGCTACTGGAACCTGAGAAAACATAACACACTCTAAGTTAACATATTCACAAAGAATATGTGTTTACTTGCACAGTGGTCAGTACGAAGTTAAAATACTACATAAACGCAATTGCCGTGAAAGAAATACAGACCCAAATTGAACCCTGTTCAACACACCCATTATGGTAGATTGAGTGTACATAGTCATGAAAGATGTTTATCTTCCCATATCATCCCAAAAACACACATTACAAGTTGAGAAGACAAACAGAGCAGGAATGCAAACAGAGAAATACAGAAGTGATATCTTCATGTTCACAGTACAAGGCAGTAGCCAGAAGAAAATCCAAGTCTTTGAGGTTCAGTTGGAAATGCTTGCCATGAGATTATGCTGAACACCATGCTGAAACACAACAGTGCTTTTTGTGACTATATTCATAGTTTTCAACTACACAGTTTCCAACAACACAGCTTTCTCAGCTCCTGCCCATCAATTTTAAAAGCATAGGAATTTAAGACTACTATTATCTTTCCTCCATTTTTGTTTAAAACTTTATGACAGTAAGATTCCTATTTTTGCAAATGTGCAAGGCATGCTGCACATTGAATTCTGTAGACTGGAGTTCAAAATCAGTTTTCTCCTTTTTGGAATAGGATCTAACTCCTTAAGTGAAAACATTCTGACCAGAAACTTCATATAGGTCTTTTTTTGGAGCTACTTGACTGCATTTCACTGAAATAACTGGAAGGAGCAGTTGTTGGATGAACTCCCAGTGCAGATGGTGCTGACTTAAAAAGCGCAGTACTGTCACAGATGGAGGGGAAAGCAGAATGGAACAACACAGAAGGAAGCTGAAGATCACACTTCATGCAAAGTTAAGCTATAAGCAGTCAGGAGTTACATGTAGTAATATACACACATGATTTTCAAATGTGGGCTATCCTATATTACCTGGTGGTCAAATTAAAAATTGCACTTGTGCTATATACCACCTGATAACATTTTTTTCCTTCCTGGAGTGGAAGGGAGAAAGCACGTGATGAGAAAATTCATTCAGGGAGAAACATGTCTTTGAGCACCATAGTTTGCAGATGCAATGGCAGTTCTACATAAATTCTTGTTCAACACATTTTGAAAAAAACATAACTGTTCTACCCTGTAAAATGACTGACTGTGGTTTAGAAAAAAATATATCAGGGGAAAGATTCCAACTATAATTGCAATTTCAGCTAATTTTTTTCAGCATTTTTTTCTAAGTAAAAACATGCACTAACATCTTCAATTACTTCCTGCACCATATACGTATCTTTTTAATAAGCTTACATTCAAATCAGTGTGAGCTCTGTGTTAGGTGAGATTCACAGGAGAAGACAAGCTCGAGAAATTCATCACTGAGATTCTCAAAACACTAGTTCTTACTATCTTATATTTATGTTTTAGTTACTTTTTCTGCATTTGTCCATAATTTATATTGCACGTATATGTGTCAGAACTACAACGGGAAACAACTGCTGAGAAGCCTACTCTTTAAGCATTTAGAATTTGGAAGTACTACTTTTCAGCTACAGTCATAAAAGTCAATAAATGCAAGTCAACTTGCAACCTTGCAAACTGCAACCAAGGTTCAGGATAGTATTTTCCAAACCATGGTCCACAGTCCCTAATAAATGTCTCACTAAACCATATTGAAGAAATACTGATTATATCCACAAGAAATTTTAATGATTAACCATGTTGTACTACTGCAGAAAGTTTGGGAATTTCTTTGAATAATATCAGCCTCAAAGTACCTGACTTTATATTGCACAGTGCTGCAAATACACAGATAACAAAAATATAAACAAAGGATTGCTTCTACTGAAAGAAAAATCAACTATATCATGGAAAGTGGTAACAGAGGAGTCCAACAACAACAAATCCCTCAACAAATCCCTCTGAAAAGACATTTGAGGGCAGAGACAACATAATTGGCAAAATATTGTATTTAGAGTGCTATAACACAGTGATGTAAGATACATAAATATAAATAAATATTGAATGAGATGAAGATAAAACTTTTTTGTGAATTGATAAAAAATTTAAATGGTCTTGGGACCTTCGGTATGGGAGAGGGGAACAAGCTGCTGAAAAACTGCTAAATATAAAAACTTCAAATGTACTTAGAAAATGTTCACTTGTAATACAGTAAGACTGATGTCATTACTGTACACTGATTTCAGAAGGGAAAGAGGTTATTTCTAATGTTCCAAAGGTTACACTGCATTAAGACCTCACTCCCAATCTATTATTTTAAATTGGGCTAAAGAATAGTAATTGAGTGGTACATTAAATTTTCCAGTATTGGAGCAGTTCAAGTTGCCTGCTGTACAGATAGATACTTCTAAATAAGAATATATGGGCAACTTCAGATTTCAATTATGCTAGATTTATTTTTCTTAAATATTTCATTATAGACTTGTTAAAAAATTAGAATTCAACAAGAGAACACCAACTACCCCATTTTGGGCAGCAGCCTATTAGAAACATCCCTTTTTCTATTACTGTCTTTTCATAAAGCAAAAATACCTCTTAAAGCAGACTAATTTCAAAAATAGTACATATTATGAAAGACAAATATTAGAATTATACTTTTCCCAGTCAAATCCAGGACTACACTTTAAAAGCACACTGTAATATTTACACTAATATTTATTTACACTGTAATATTTAGCACACTGTTATAGTCTCATAATTTTTCCTTCTATTAAACCAGATTGTAAAATGTAAATCTTGCAAAAATAATTTTAGAATGTTAAATAAGCAAAGCAAACAAAGCTTAGTTTGAAAAACAGTGACAACGGAAACCAGATAACATATCTCATGAGTGTGTGCCTTTTAATCAGGTGGTTAGCTTACTATATAAATATAGCATATATTAAACACAATTTTGTGCAATGAGAATCAATATCAATTAGTGATTTTTTGAATCAAACTCTAAGTGGAAGCCATTTTAATGAAAAGTATACTAGGAACTGATGAACCCAATGTTTCCGTGTCACTGGATTCATTTGGGGTCAAAATCACACAATATTTTCAGACTTCTTTTTTCCCTGTTTAAGTCTTCCAGTCCTCAGCTATGTAATGTCAAGTGCATGATCTTGCAGCCGTTGTTTCCAAAGTGTTCAAAACAGCAAACAAGAAATGAAGCCACTTCTAGACCTTCATTGCCTTTTCCAGTATAGCATAAGTAGGGACCCTGAATCGACAAAAATGCTGGAAATAATACTTCCATTATTCTGCCCTGCTCTGCATTGTCCTCAAAAGCAAACAGGATTGTAAATTACTTTGCCTTATGTTTTATTCTATCTGCCCTGAGCAAGTGGTTAAGTGCACTTCTCAAGCCTTGGTACCAGAAAGCAGTTTCTACAGCCATTTTAACCCATTACCTGTCTGGTGGACAATAAATAAGTATTTTGAAATAATAATAATAACAAACAAAACAAAACAAAACAAACAAAAAAAACAGCCAGACCCTTTCCCTTCAAATTAAGATTCTGGTTACTTACAGCAGTTAGAGAAAAACATCTATAAAGATTTAACACATCATTCTAAGCAGCACAATTCAAAAGTTATTGTTATTCAGCTCTAACCTTACTACACAAAATACCAGGCTAAAATACAACTTAAAATGACCAGTTTTGTTTATCTACATTTGTCACAAAACAAGTAGATATTCAAACAAATTGCAAATTAGGTCTCATTTTCTGCATCTTGAAATTGTAATTTTCAAAAGTTTATTTGGAATCAGAAATGGAAAGGGGATTTTGATGTGATAATGTCAAACTGTCAACATGAAGAAAAGGTACAAAAGAAAGTCTCAGCTGTTAACCCAATTTAATTAACCTAGCCTAGCCAATCCACTTGAAACTTAATTCAGATTAAAACTGCTACTATTTGCACTTGGACAAATTCTGGACTATAGGTGTTTCAAAACGAAGATATTTTCTAAAAAAAAAGTAGATATGATTATATAATGAGGAAATATTTTAAAAGCTTTTGAAAAAGTCCCTCATCAGCATCTTTGTAAAAACTCCGTCCTTTACCAGGTGGAAAGGTACCCTCATGAATTAAAAAGTACTAAAAAATATAAAAGACAGAAAAACAGTTACAAATAAAAGTTAAAACCATTAAATGTCCCTCAGGGACCTGTAGGAGAAAACATGCTGCTCAACAGATCTGCGAGTAACTGAGGAGTTATCTAGTAAGGTAACAAAGTCTGCTGACACAAAATTATTCAAGGTAATCTAAACTAAAACTGTGCTTGAAGAGTTGCAGGTGACTTATTAGTAATATTTTTTAATGCTCAGATGTGATGCAGATGGCCTTGAAATATCATCAACAGAACTTCAGAAAAAAAAATCTAAACATACTCACAGAATCCAAATGCTTTCTAGTGAAGAATATCTTGGGATCATAAACTACAATTCTTTGGAAATATTAACTCAATGTTCAGCAGAAGTCAAAAGGAAGACAACCATAGGAAAAGCAAGATCAAAAAGATCCAACAAAATCATTATGTCACTGCTTAAAATTTCTTCATATTCTGACTACTGTGTGCAAGTTCTGGCCTCCCCACTTCAAAAAACACACAGGTATCAGGAAAGACAAAGAGAAGAGGGAAAGGTTTATAAAAGATACAGAATACAGGTTATTTAGACTACAATTTTTGGATTACTGAACATGATGATGCTGATAGCAATCTCAAGCCTCCAGTCAGAGGCTGAGAAGGTATGTAGGAGGAACATCATAATCAACTTGCTCTTATATTTTAATTCTTATCCCTAAAGCAGCAATTATTGGCCACTGCTGAACATGAGGCTACTCTATTAAGAGGACTTTCAGACTCAGCCAGTATCACGACAACACATTAACAGATTAAAAGCCAAACGGTAACTTCTTCATGATCTTTAAAAAACCAGAAATTTACAGAGATCCAATCATTCTCATAATATCTTTAAAAAAAATAAAAACCACCACACACACACACACACACAAAAAAAAAAAAAAAACAGACCTTCAGTTACAGCTTTCGAAGTGTGGAGTGTGTGGAGGAAATAACCTGGAATATAGCTAGACTGAGCTGTTCTATGTACAGGTCTAGGGGGTACTCAAAAAATACCACACACAAAATAGATCTCATAGATCTTTGCTTAGGCACACCTGAGGTGAAAGTTTAAGGTATAAATGAGAACATACAAAAACAAAGGAAGAAAAATAGGCACTCTTTTTAGATATATAAGACACATTAGTTAAAGGGCAAACTGAAATAGACCTAGTCCTAAAGTTTTATTATAAAAAGAGTGAATTATCTACAAGAGCTCTGTATTTTTTAATTGAACTTCCTAACACTTATTATAGTTGGTCATATAATATTTAGCTTACTATACATCCTGTCACTTGCTAAATGGCTTCTGAAGATCTTCCGTATGAATAAGTTTCAGATCAGATAACCTGAAAGAAACGTTTCTATGGAAGATTTTTAGGCACCTCATCATTGACAGTTACAATTTCAGCTCAACACAAGTGAAGCTTATAACCACATTAGGGCAACAAATTCAGGCACCAACGAAAAACGTCATTCTATCCAGTTCCCACCAATTTTATTTTAGTGGTGAAGTGTTCAACATTTACCTAAACTAAAACATGGCAAAACAATCAAAAGATTCATTTTTACTTTACATGTTTGCTTTTTTTTTTTTTTTTAACTGTATATAGTTCTGTTCATTCTTTCTGCTGTTTTACATACTATTAAATTAAACTAAACTCCATTCTAAGAAGCACCAAACAATTTCTTTGCTCGCACTCCCCCACCCCCCAGCTACTTTCAAGCTCACTCAATATTTGGTTGCTTCTCCTTTGTCTAAATGCAAGAGTCCTTTCAAGACAGTGGTATGCTTTTGCATAGAGAATAAGGTAGGTCTCTTAAATTTAAATCCAAATTGAAAAACGAGCATAGAAAAACTTTCCTAACAGAAGAGGTCAGTAAAAACAGAGAGCTGTTGAAAAGCTAGGGCTGGGCAATCAATAACCACATGAAACTCAGCAAGAGCAAGTGCCAGATCCTTCACCTGGGATGGGGCAACCCTGGCTATACACACAGGCTGGGGGATAAGAGGCTGGAGAGCAGCTCCACAGAAAAGGATCTGGTGGTTCTGGTTGACAGCAAGATGAACATGATTCAAAAGTGTGCCCTGGCATCCAAAAGGGCCAGCCAGACCATGAGATGAATCACGAATGACATTACATAGTCAGTCAAGGGATGTGGTTGTCCTGCGCTGGTACGGCCTCACCTTGAGAATTCTATGCAGTTTTGGGAGCCGCAATAGAAGAAGGACATCAGACTAATCAAGAGCCTCCAAAGGAGGACTACAAAGATGGTTGAAGGGTCTAGAGGGCAAGATGTATGAGGAGCGGCTGAGGTCCCTTGGTTTGCTCAGCCCAGAGCAGAGCAGGCTGAGGGGAGGCCTCATGGCGGCCTGCAGCTCCCTCACGAGGGGAGCGGAGGGGCAGGCGCTGAGCTCTGCTCTCTGGGGACAGCGACAGGACCCGAGGGAACGGCATGGAGCTGGGAGAGGGGAGGGTCAGGCTGGGTGTCAGGGAAAGGTTCTGCACCCAGAGGGTGGTCGGGCACTGGGACAGGCTCCCCAGGGCAGCGGTCACAGCACCAAACCTGATGGAGATCAAGAGGTGTTTGGACAACGCTCTCAGACACATGGTCTGATTTTTGGATGGTCCTGCATGGAGCCAGGAGCTGGACTTAATGATCATTGTGGCTACTTTGGGATATTCTATGATTCTATGAAAATAAACATCTGTGTAAAACATGCCTCAGCAAAAGTATATGTGCCTGTGTGTGTACATATGTGTATTTTGCGTTTATGCTGTGTCAGGAATAATTTCTTTTTGTCTTTATACCCTGTAGCAGACAAAAACTGAGGCAACTATGTTGCTAACTTGCAATCATTCTTGCCTACTGTGAGATAATCATTTAAATTACATGGGCAAACCTAAGAAATTTCAGTAATGTTTTATTAGATAATGAAATTTTAAACTCACATCCCCAGCAGTTATAAAATCAAAGTATTGCTTTCTAAACATGAATAAAAATCTTTATCCCTTTCAGAAGTGTCTGAAGCAATTTTCAAACATTTTCAAAAGTGCAAATTATTTCAGGATAATGATACAGCATTGGGAAAGCTATTCATCGTAAACAAGATTTTCTTCCAAATTTATTCCTTAATCCAAATTTCTAAAAAATCTGAGGAAGATAAATTTAGGGCAGCTGTTATTCAAAAATTACAGTGAAAGTTGTCAAGATTTAAAACAACCATCCTGGAAAGCCTACAGCATCACCGTCACAGCTCCTTTCTTGAACAAGAGGCAGGGTTCAGATTCAGATTTTGATTTTTGGTTTATTTCTATTACCACTCTTTTCCACAGACTGTTCTCCAATACCACCATCTTCTGTTACTCTGTACAGCCTCATTACTGTAGAATGCTAGTATGTCACAGTGGTTCAAGTACTGCATATCTTGTTTTTCCCTTTATCCAACATAAAAAAATGTTATTTTCAAAAAAGTTCCCTGTATTTATAACATGAAATACTTTCACTAAGGTATTAATTTAAAAAAAATAGCTATAAAAATTTACAAATGTTAAATACGATATTTATGAAATATTTATTTTCTCTCGTATAATAAACATGCGTTAGTAAGATGACAAATCCATTTGGAGAAGTGCCAGAAAATGCATATGATAAGATTATCCACAACTTACAAGGCTGTAATTATTAATCAAATTATTGCTCATATTTTCTGAAAACACAGGTGATTGTTATAAAATAAGTAATACTTATTTGACATATAATTAGCAGCAGTATCTCAGCCTCTTTAAATTCTGGATATGAACAATTACTGTACAATTATATTGTCTCTACATAAACTATGAAGTTTGACTAACAGTTCTGAAACACGTTTCAGTAGCCAAAGATTTATTTGTTTAATCATAGAATGGTTTGGGTTGGAAGGGACCCTTAAGGATCATCTGGTTTCAACCCTGCCTTGGGCAGGGAGGGACACCTTCCACTAGACCAGGCTGCCCAAAGCCCCATCCAACCTGGCCTTGAACACTTCCAGGGATGGGGCACCACGTTCTCAGGACAGCCCGTTTCTGTGCCTCACCACCCTTATAGCAAAGTTTTTTTTGCTCTAAATCTAACCTCTTTTGGTCTAAAGTCACAATCCATTGTCTTATCACTACATGCCCTTGTAAAAAGTCCCTTTCCAGTTTTCTTGTACGGACCCTTTAGGTTCTGGACGGCATGTTCAGAAAGAATGGACTGAGAAGACCACGCCCTTTTTCTTTTATCATTCCAAACTTTCCCAAATTTATAACTATTGAAAATAGAAGATTCACTGATTTAGAAACTATTTACTGCTCAATCTTCATTTGGGGAGAGGACAAGGGGCAATGGTCAAAAAATGGATCACAGAAGGTTCTGCACCAACATGCGAAAGAACTGCTTCACAGTGAGGGTGACGGAGCACTGGAACAGGCTGCCCAGGGAGGTTGTGGAGTCTCCTTCTCTGGAGATATTCAAGGCCCATCTGGACGCCTACCTGGGCAACCTGCTCTAGGGCACCTGCTTTGGCAGGGGGGTTGAACCCAATGATCTCTTGAGGTCCCTTCCAACCCTTAAATTCTGTGATTCTGTGATCAATAAACATGTAATTAATTCTATGAGACTGAACTGTCTTATTTATAGCATCTACAGAAATATAATTATTGAGAGATCAACTTCAGCTACCGTTGGGGCACAATGCTGTGGTGGTTTTAACAGCTAAGCAGCTGAACTCCACCACAAGTGCTCTCTCACTCCTCTCCTCAAAGGGAAAGGGGGAGAAAACACAATGAAAAGGGCTTAGGGGCTGAGATAAGGACAGGGAGATCACTCAACAATTATAGTCATGGGCAAAAGAGACTCAGCATAGGAAGATTAATATATTTATCAACTATACTAACAGGCTAGAACACTGAGAAGCTCAAAGAAAACTATAACCACCTTCCCCCCATCCACCCCCTTCCACCTTCTCCCCTCAAGAGGCACAGGGGAATGGGGAATCGGGGCTGCAGTCAGTCCCTGACACTTTATCTCCACTACGCCTTCATGGTCACTCTCTGCCCCTGCTCCATGTGCGGTCTTTCCCACAGGATGCCATCCTTCCTGAACTGAGCCTGCGGGGCTGCCCACAGGCAGCAGCTCTTCAAGAACTGCTCCCGCATGGCTCCGTACCACGGGGTCCATCCCCCAGGAGCAAACTGCTCCAGCACGGGTCCCCCACATGTGGGCGGCAGCTCCCCCCAGACCCCCTGCTCCTGCGTGGGCTCCTCTCCACGGGCTGCAGCTCCGGCCCGGGGCCTGCTCCTGCGGGGGCTCTCCATGGGCCGCAGCCTCCTCCAGGCCACATCCACCTGCTCCACCGGGGGCTCCTCCACGGGCTGCAGCGTGGAGATCTGCTCCATGTGGGACCCATGGGCTGCAGGGGGACAGCCTGCTCCACCAGGGGCCTCTCCACAGGCCGCAGGGGAACTGCTGCTGCCTGCCTGGAGCACCTCCAGCCCTCCTGCTGCACTCACCTGGGGGGCTGCAGGGGGTCATTGCTACTATGGTTGCTATATGTCATGTCAATAGTATTACAGTAAGAACCACCCAAACTGATAGGAGATTGAATCTCAATGGAGCTGGGCAAGTACAGCAGTGATGGAACTGCCAAGCACAGTGGTGATGGAACCAGAGCTGGCTTCAGCACGCATCAATCCAATAACACATACCATCTCTCCTGCCCTGAAGGACTATTGTGACAGATGGAACACAAAGTCATAGACTAAATGAACTCAGTGGACATTTTAGAAGGATAGCCCATTGACAAATGGAATGATACCTGTGTGTATATATGAAAGGTCAGGAGATTGATGGTAGTCAGTGAAAATGTATTGGAAAGTGTGGGACCCGATCAAGATGTAAGTAGTATAGAATAATCGATATCATCCTGGTTTCAGCTGGGATAGAGATAGGTTTCTTCCTAGTAGCTGTTATGGTGCTGTGCTTTGTATTTGTGATGAAAAAAGTGCTGATAACACACAAAAAACAATGTTTTAGTTGTTCCTGAGTCAAGGACTCTACTGCTTCCCATGCTGCACTGCCAGAGAGGAGCCTGGGGGTGCACAAGAAGCTAGGACGGGACACAACAAGCACAGCTGACCCAAACTGGCCAAAGAGAAATCCCATACCATATAATGTTATGTTACCATAAAACTAGGGTGAGTTGGCCAGGGCCATTGCTCAAGGATTGGCTGGACATTAGTCGGCTGGTGGTGAGCAAGTGTAGTCCGCATCACTTAGCGTCATAGAATGGCTTCGGTTGGAAGGGACCTTAAAGATCACCTAACTCCAATCCCACTGCCGTAAGCAGGGATGCCACCCCATAGATCAGGCTGGCCAAGGCCCCATCCAGGCTGGCCCTGAACACCTCCAGGGATGGGGCATCCACAACTTCTCTGGGCAACCTGTGCCAGTGTCTCACTACCTTTACAGTGAAGAATTTCCTCCTAATGTCTTGTCTAAATCTATCTTCTATTAGCATAAGACCATTCCGCCTTGTCCTATCATTATCTACCCGAGCCATCCTTCTCTTCCAAGCTATCCTTCTCCATCCTTTTTATAAGACTCCTTTAAGTATTGAAAGGCTGCAATGAGGTCTCTGGAGCCTCTTCTTCTCTAGGCTGAACATCCCCAGCTCTCTCAGCCTTTCATCATAGGAGAGGTGCTCCAGCCCTCTGATCATCTTTGTAGCCCTCCTCTGGACTTGCTCTAACAGGTCTACATCGTTCTTATGCAGGGGTTTCCAAACCTGGATGCAACACTCCAGATGGAGACTCACAAGGGCAGAGCAAAGGGGGATAATCATCTCTCTCGACTTGCTGGCCACTCCTCTGTTGATGCAGCCCAGCACACAGTTGGCCTTTTGGGCTGCAAGTGCACATAGCTGGCTCATGTTCAGCCTTTCATCCACCAGGACCCACAAGTCTCTCTCCGCAGGGCTGCTCTCAATGAGTTCTTCTCCCAGTCTGTGCTCCTGTCTAGGATAACCACCTCTTTGGTTCTTGCACTTTTTTTTTTTTCAATTCTCTCCCCCATCCCACTGGGGTAGGGGATGCATGAGGGCAAGAGTGTGTGTAAACAGTTGTGTGGTGCTTAGCTGCCTACCAGTTTAAACCACGACCAGAGGTACCAAAAAAAGATTTAGAATACAGTGTTTTTTAAACTCCACCCCATATCATTAAGAGAATAGTTTGAGAATCCTCAACTTCAGTTCACTCCCTTGCCCTTATTTTCATTTCAGCTTACCCACTCCATGCTCTGAAGTCTAAATACATTTTATTTTGTCATAACGGTACTAGCAATACTAAATATTTCAAGTATTTCTTAAAAAATAGCCTCCCAAATTTCAGGCATAAATGGATCCATCTGATAACTTCTATTTCCTCTTCCTTAAAATGAGAAAAAAATGTATTTTATGAAAAGTAAAAAATTTTTAAATTTGTTCTACTTCTCTAATACAGTTCTTTCTTTCCTTGGTTCAAATTCAAAGGAGATGGTGTGATTTTTATGAGTCAACAAGGAAAATATTAGTTAACAAGGCAATGTGCAAAAATACTCACTGTAATGTTATCCAAGAGTTTGGCCATATGTTTAATAATTTCACCATGGTGTGCTGGCTGGGTTTGTAGCAGTTTCTTAATGACAACAACACTTTCAGCAACCACAGTTTCTGTTTAAGACAAAGCAAATTATTACTTTTAAAAGCATTTATGCAGAAGAAAAAAGTCATAAATAATTAACTGCAAAAGATGTTATCAGCTTTCAAAATGTGTTTTGCAGAAGTGAATTCTATTTGCTTGGTAACAAAGATGTAAACCACTCCACTAAGTAATACAAAGTTCAGCTTCTGGAAGCAAGTTATAAGCAGCAAAAAGGACAAAGCAATGTTCTAAATGTAAAAATATTATCCTACCACAGCCTTTTTTTTGAAATTGCCTTTTAGTAAAGCCGTTTGTATTTCTCCTTTTCAAACTGAGGAACAGCACAAAAAATATCTGTTTTTTATTGAAATTACGTATATTCATAAGCAATTTGGTATCGGCATTAAAAATACAAACAGTTCAAAGAAATACACAATGTTAAAAGTGACAGCTCATTCTTAAACAAAAGAAACAGCTAAACATTTCTGTTGCACTTTTCCACCTTCCAAACAGTCTCTCTCAGATCTGTAACCTAATCTCTAGTACATTCAAATGAAGCTTCTAAATGGGCAAGCTGTTGTAAGATTTATGTCAAAGTCATGCATTGGACTGCTTAACTACTGTAGCAAGTAACATTCACAGCCTGATCAACTTGTATGAAATGTGCAATTTTTGAAGCTGAAAAAAAACCACTGGTGCAGAGGTAAGCCTCTATGCAAGAGTAAACTCATCCTGTAAGGAAAGATGAAGTAAAGTCAAACATAGCCAAAGCTGAAACCAAAACAAAAGACTACTGCAAGAGTTCAATGTAATTCTAATTTTCATTTATACTATAGAAAGGAAGTAGCTATTTTTACTTAAGTACCAATGTTTAAAACAAAGAAGAAATACAACTACCATTCCTTAAACATCTCAGAAATATTCCTACCTTTGAGGAGTTAAACTGACACATGGACCATTCATCCCACAATCAAGAAAGATGAAGTTTCAAAAGTACAGTATGGGGAAGAGATTTTTTTTTTTTTTTTTTTTTAGAAAGCAAACTTATTTGTAGAGTATGGCTATTCAAAAGCTCTGAATATGTATCATTATGGCATAAGCCTCTGAGAAACTTAAATTCTAGCTTGCAGCTTTTGTGTCATCCTTTATTTGACATGACATCTCAATCATTTTTCTAACTAATTGTTTGAAGCAAGGTTAACACCGCAAAGAGGAAACCATAACACATATACTTATATATCTCAAGGTTTTCCATAATCTTAAAGACCAATTCAACTGCAATTGTATTTTGTCCACCTTCTTACTGCAGATATTAAAATAAGAAAATTCTTAAAATTTTAAAATGTCAACCTGGAATTTTTAGAGTGAGAGAAATTAGTAAAACAACCTCCATCCTTGAGTGTTTTGTGATACTACTTAACAGGGGGAATGGTTAAGCAAACTAAAAATGAACCCAAAAGACTGAGGTGGACATGAAGTCATTATTAAAAATATTGTTGACAACATTGAACTAATCATGATGAACTTAAGTGCAGATTATGAAGTGTCAACTTGGGAAATACTTTACTGCAGTCTGTGGAAGCAAATTTAGAGAACTGAATCAGAACTGTAAAATGGTTCCATGAGTCTAGATACCAAAAAAGAAAGTAAAAACAAAAGTATGTATTTATAATTAATGTGTTTATATTAGAATAAAGGCTGATTTAATTTAGAAAAGAGAGGCTTTCCAAGGCTTGTTTTGCGCACATGAAGAATCCCAAAAATGAGTACATAACATATGCATCTAGTCAAAGACACAAAGATACTAGCTTTTATATCCTATAAGTAAAATCAGAAAACATAAGAAAGAGAGAAAATTATTAGCATTGTGAATGGCTATTATGAAAATTTTAAAATGTAAATCTGCTACAATTATCTAAGAAGTAGTACGTGTAAGACAAGGATAAATGAATGCAAAAGTTGTGAAACAAGTGTAAATTATTTTATATCTAAAGGTCATAGAAAGCAAGTCAAATTTTTAAAATAAAGAATAAATACATCAGAAAAGCTCGTCGGGAAAACCTTAACCAATAAAAGGAAACTACAGGGGGTATTAGCAACTTTTCATAAGTCTTAGTATACTAAGTCACAAGCCATAGTAAAAATCTCAGTATGTTCATTGTTAGTTTTCAAACAATTCAAACAATTTCTAGGCAATATGGTAATGGCTACTCTGACTAGAATAATCTCTGAAGACCCTGGAGCATGAGCTCTTCTCTGAAACTTAACATCTATACAGTCACACACCACAGTCCCTGAAGAATGACAAATTCCCAAAACCCTAAAATATACTCAGTTACACAACATTCCATTTCATCAAATAATGATGTGTTTCTAAAGCTAACAATGTAGTGGACAATAACTTGTGGGGAATGAATTAAGAATCTTTTCATAATTGAGAAGTTGGCCACATTACAACAGAAACTCGGAAAAACAACCTAGCAAGATGCATATTACCAGTGAACACTCAAAAGCTGCATTCTGAAATACTACATTTTATACAACTGATGTTCTATCTGATTTTTTTCCAATACTTAACAGATACATGTGGAAATTAAAACACAGAACTGAAGGCCAATTTATCCACATTCTGTAATTTAAATAAGCACTATTTCTAAAAGCTGCAAAATTACTTCTGCTATTTTTTAGAAAAATGTATTGATCGAATTTCATAGCAAGCCCTACAAGTAACTAATTTGTGTTGTTTAGAAGGTTATGCAAATGATTCAAACTAATGTTAAAAGGTAATTATTAAGAGCTAGGTACCAAGACAAACCTTAAATTTCTTCTTTTCAGAATTGCCTGAAATCTGTGTTTTCACCTGGTTTATTTTTCCACACTTACAGTAAAGTCAACTCAACTCTGAAATCACAGTATACACATTAACTACACAATACATAGAGCTGGTTTTCTTTTACTTCATTCTAACCGTAATTCTAGTAGGCAGGTAATAGTTACCTGAGGTATTAACAGTTCCAGTGATTTTAGGACTTGCCTGTTCAAATTTGTATAAATTACTAGGGAAAAATAAAATCATTTTCACTGTGCTTCCAAAAATTGTTTTTACATTGTTTATTATCCATAGATTTCAAATTTCAACAGGAAAGGAAAGCCACCTGAGAAAAACCTGCAGGTTCTCTAGTATATTCACTTCAGACAGACAAAACGGACTTCTTATAATCCCGTCTGTCTCTTTCATCTAAAATGACTTTTGTCATCTTAGTAAAGCCCGCAGCCAGCTCAAATTTTCAAGGCAATTGCTAATGGAAATGTATTAGTGAAATGCCAAATGTCACACCAAAGAGCCAAAATAACTTTTCTGTTTACGCTTCCTTCAGCAGATGAGGAATGAAAATAGTTCTAAGACCTCAACATGGCTTCCAAAAACAAGGCTGGGAAAGAGCAGATCCTCCCGGAAACTATGCTAAGAAACATTGAAAATAAGGAGGTGATTGGTGACAGCCAACTTCACTACAGGCAAACCATGCCTGACAAATCTGGTGGCTCTCTACAACAGGGTTACAGCACTGGTGGATAGGGAAAGAGCAACTGAAATCATCTACCTGGACTTGTGCAAAGCACTTGATATTGTCCTGCATGATATCCTTGTCTCTAAACTGGAGAGACGGAATTGATGGATAGACCACTCAGCGGGTAAGGAATTGGCTGGATGGTTGCACAGAGAGTTGTGGTCTATGGCTCAAAGTCCAAGTTGAGATCAGTGACAAGTGACATTCCTCAGGAGTTGATACTGGGACCCATGCTGTTTAACTTCTTTGTCGGTGACACTGACAAGGGGAATCAAGTGCACTCTCAGCAAGTTTGCTATGACACCAAGCTATGAGGTGCAGTCAACACAATGGAGGGAAGGGATGCCATCCAGAGTGATGTAGGCAGGCTTGAAAGGTGGGCCTGTGAGAACTCCAAGTTCAATAAGGCCAAGTGCGAGGTCCTGTCCCTTGTGTCAGGGACAGGCTTGGCAATGCCAAGCAAAAATACTGGTTGGGTGGAGAATGGATTGAGAGAAGCTTTGAGGAGAAGGACCTGAGGGTGTTGGTTGATAAGAAGCTCAACATGAGCCAGCAATGTGCACTGACAGCCCATAAAGCCAACCGTATCCTGGGCTGCATGAAAAGAAGCAGGACTAGGAGGTTGAGGGAAGTGATTCTCCTCCCCATGTACTCTATTCTTGTGAGAACACACCTGAGTGCTGCATTCAGCTCTGGGGCCTCCAGCACAAGAAGGACATGGGTCTGTTGGATCGAGTCCAGAGGAGGGCCACAAGGATGATCAGAGGGCTGGAGCACCTCTGCTATGAAGATAGGCTGAGAGAGTTGGGGCTGTTCAGCCTGGAGAAGAGAAGGGGAGACCTTAAAGAGACCTTAAAGGGGTCTTCCAGTACCTAAAAGGGCCTATAATAAAGCTGGAAAGGGGCTCTTTGTCAGGGAGTGTAGTGATAGGACAAGGAGTAATGGCTTTACATTAAAAGAGTGAAGAGAGTTAGATTAGATATAAGGAAGAAATTCTTTATTCAGAGGGTGCTGAGGCACAGGTTGTCCAGAGAAGCTGTGAATGCCCCAATCCCTGCAGGTGTTCAAGGCCAGACTGGATGGGGCTTTGGGCAACTTCATCTAGTGGAAGGTGTCCCTGCTCATGGCAGGAGGGTTGGAATTAGATTATCTTTAAGATCCCTTCCAACCCAAACCATTCTAATGATTCTATAAGAAGAAAACTGCTCTTGAAGTTTTGTGTGTTTATGAGTGCACTTTTAAAAGCTAACTTTCCCCTGTTCAGGGAAGCAGGGGGCTATGGTAAAACAAAACTAAGTAAAAACCACATTTCAATAACAGAAGTCCATGCAGAAACTAGAGAGTTCTATGATGAGATGCCTAGAGAGTTCCATGGAGAGTTATCCCAGCTGGGCTTAACTGGCTGCTGAAGAGGCAGCTTTAATTATACTCTGCCTCTCAGCACCAAAGATCCAGAATGATTCTTGGCTCAGCTCCCATGCTAGATAAACCGTGGCTTTTCAGTAGAGACCTTTCCAGAACAAGACCAACAGAATGGGAAGGCAGTTTTGCCATAAGCTCATTCTTTATGATTCTGTTTTGATTTGGTAGAATTAATTTGTCCACCTTTCTTCTATGCTAAAGTGAATTCCCCACAATGATAAAACAGTGCAGAGAAGAGAGAGCTGATTCTGCTTTCTGGGATCCCAGAACCTACTAGACTTAGCAAATTGGGCTTCATGCTATGCAGAGGGAGCTGAACTGCTTCCAGTTTTGGAACAACCATGTAGGTAGTGGCAAGGCAAGCAGCTTGCTTGTACACTTTAAGAATGAAAGCTGGAGGAAAGCAGGATTAACCATGACAACTGAATTCTAGTTCTCCTACATGTACCGAATTGTTTTTTACTCCCTCCCATGCTCAAGGCTCTTCATGTTCAACAAGCTGTGACTACCAGAAATTTCCTGCTTCCTAAGGAAAGGTACCATGTAAGTTAAGCCATTCAACTCACTTTTTAGAAAAAGACACTGCGCATATGGTAAAGGAACTTGCCAGTTGCCAGGTTTAAAAGTTCTTAAATGTGTCCCTTGCGGTCTTCCAAAATAGTAAGCACAAGAAGATTATGGTTAGATTTATAAAATAAAGTAATAAAAAGTCTTTCAGGACCTTCAGAAGTACTTGCTAGACAATTACTTAGAACCAGTCAAGACAACTAATCTTGTTGAGACGTACCTTTATATACGTGCACACATTTATACGAATAAATATGTATTTTGTGTGTGTGTGTGTGTGTATAAACATATATGGAATTATTTTGAAGAAAATCTTAACTTGAGAAGTTATAATTAAAAAAAGCTGTTTTTTCTTATCTGGGTTCCTTATTAGCAGAAAGAAAAACCATGCAAGAAAACAAAAAGGAAGAAAATGTGGATTTGTACATGCTGAAAGGAGCCTACCAACCTAGAGGAACATTGCTAATAGAATTAAAAGGAATCAAGAGTAAACTTTGAAGGTAGTATTTCTAATACGGTCACATTCATGAACTGTAGTACAAAAAAACTTACCCAAGTCCCATTGCAGAAACTGCCTTATAACACAACACTGGAATACATTTTAAACACAGTGGATAACTAGAAATGCACAGAGGGAAAAAAGGTCCGGAGCAATATGAAATTAAAGGTACATAGATTAAAACTAGCAAGCTACACACTGAGGCCTCTCAGAAATTTCTGTTATGAGGTTAAGCAGGAGAGAAGGAGGACTTGCAGAGTATAAATCAAACAAGAGAAAGTTCTGAACACATCAGTGGGTCACACTGGTAGGACTACACCCTACCAAAGCAATGTCCCTAATAAAGGCCTTCTTAGGATTATCAGAAAAAATATATCCAATAGATATGAAGAGCAATCAATGCTGCTTTTCAAAGCTTAGAGTAGATCTCATCTGTGTTCTCTGTACAATTCTGATTACTCTATCCCCCCTCGCCAATGAAAAAAAAAAACATGCTTCTCCTCCTTTTCCTTATATTATTATTTTTGACTATTTCTGTCTCAACTCTATTTCTGATATTTAACAACATCCATGTTGACTTCACATTTTACAATCATTTTCTAATTATCTTATTGACCTCCTTCTGCATAATATTCCTTGGTAACTAGTCAGAATATACAATATTATCAGGTATTGATTTACAGTGCTACTATATCCTATTTGATTTTATCTAATTCTTGTTCTATTTCTTGCAACTACATATCACTATATAAAAATAGCAGAAGACTAAACTATAAGAACAAAACAAATTTGGGACTGTTTATACTAAAACTATTTAATATGTTTTTTCCAGTAAGGCACTGATGTACTAAAAAGCCATTCCAAGCTTTCAGCACCCTCTACAGGATAACTGTTTTGATGCAATTGAACACATAACAGCAAAACTTCTATCATCTAGGATACTCACAACAGTACACTTCAACAATTAAAGACATTTTGAGAAAAAACGGGTGAACTCATCATTGCAGGCAACAAGAATTTAATCTCACTAACAAAAGAGAGAACAAATACCCAGTGATTATGAGAGCACAAAAGAGAAAACAAGTACCTAGTGATTATGAGAGCATTTTGACATGATTCAAACAAGCACCAAAGTCACTATTTTTATCCAGCTATGTCACTGAAATTCTTACACAAGCCAAGCTTCTGTATACTTTATTGTGTGATCTGCTCTGTGCAGTTCCTATTAAGAAAAGGTTTCAAGCCATCAGCCACTCAGAAAACAGACAGAACATTTAGCTTACCATCTCTGTTGGACAGCAAACATACAAGGCCATTAAGGCATGTGTCAGTCACTTCCGTGATGTTAGTTGCACATCTGCCTATAGCCTGAATAGTAGCTGCAGCAAACTGTTTATCTTGGCTCTTCACATAAGTCTATGGAAACAGGGTTTCCATTAGTCAATACATAAGTCTTGTCAAAAGGAAACTTACCATGTTGTCCTCTTACGACAAACATATTGTATAATACATTCAATCTAGACAGCTATACCACATGTTAAAAGTTATACCTTTCCATATACCTTGTCACTTCCAGAAGACATTTTGTTGCTGGCTTTGGTCACCCACGGCCATGGGATCCTCTGATTTCAAGGAAGCCAAGGGCAGGGGGCAATTACCCAAAAACAGCAATTAGTTTGCGTGCAAGGTTGGAAGAGTTGATGAGCTTTCTCTTCAAGGAAGTTTCAGTTCATTTAACCAGAAGCATCTGTGAAACTATGAATAACCTACCTGCCTGAGAACTAGTATATTTCAGAGAAATCCAGCCAGAGAACTGAAGCAATGAAACTAGATGTCATATGCAAAGAGGAAAGAACTTTTTCACAATATATGCAAAACGTTTTGCTGATACAGGACTTACAGAAATGAGGTTTAACAATATCTGCTAATGACCAAAAATTAACAAAATTAAGACACTATTTTCTAAAGTGTCAGTCAAGTTGGTAGAACATGTTTTACAGAATTTGGAATGGTTGAGTTCTTCTCAACTGTTTTTGTTTGTTTGGTTGGTTTCTTTTTTTTTTTTTTTTTTTTGAAGTTAGAAAGAGTAAGAAACAAAACACTGAAACTTTTCACATAGAAAAAGCACCATTATCCATTATGATACGAGACAGTTTCACTTCAATTCCAAGAACACTTTATTCTGGAAAAGATGTTAACTTGAAAATATTAAGACTAAGACTCTAGATGAAACATCCAATAATGGCAATTGGACAACAGAAAGCATTTCATTTCAAAAGAATACATTTTTGCACAAACCTGGAATTCTCGTAGCAGAGTTGATATGTTGGCTTCATTTGCTAAATTTGTCAAGATTTCAAGCTGAAAGAAAAAAAATATTAAAAGCTAAAATGAAATTCTATAAACAGTATCACATATACACAATAATTTTATTGCATATAAATAAATTATAATACTATTAAATGTACTACTTGGAATTCAATAGTGTATACCAGATTTCAGAATAAACTGATAGCAACATTGCACTCAGGAGGAAAATTCTCCTTGCAAGCACATGCAAGGTTTTCAAAACAGGACTCTAGGGTTCAGTGATGCATTTTCTATGAGCTCTAGTTTTACAGTGTTGCACTGCATATCAAATGGACCTGAAATACTTCCAGCAGTATTGTTTCCTATGTGATACCACAGGCTTTGGATATAAGAACCATGTGACATCATAAGAAGAAATAATGGAAAGCACAATTGCAGATGGGGAGAGATAAATGCAATGTCCATTACATTCAGATGAACTGCAGTAAAAGACATGTAACTCAGGAAACGAACAGTTGCATCTATATGAATGTTCAGATCTCAATCAAAATCAACAACATCAGACCCTGAAAGACCTCTTCCTTACTCCTGGTGAGCAAGAGGATGATATGCACCATCAGGCATATGCCATTACGATGCTATGCTCCCAGTCCGTTTTAACTTTGAAGAAGAAATTCCAGTACCATTTAAATGAGGTAAGCGGAAGAAAAAG
This sequence comes from Cygnus atratus, assembly GCF_013377495.2. NCBI lineage: Eukaryota > Metazoa > Chordata > Aves > Anseriformes > Anatidae > Cygnus > Cygnus atratus. Next base: position 24,952,992 of record NC_066396.1, on the reverse strand, counting down.
ATAATTATGCCACTGTAAAAGGAATTCATACCTCACAAATTTGTTGGTATTCTTTGAGTTGGATGCACACAGACAAGAACACTTAACAGATACAATCCACTGGTATTTCAGGACCAATTTGATAAGACCTCCAGAGGCTCTTAGCCTTTATGGCTGGTATAGCACATGAAGCAAGTGGATAAACAGTTGAAAGACAGGAATAGGCAGAAAGAAAGTGACTGTTTTTACAGTACAGGAAAGCTATCAATAGGATCTCAGAATTAACTTTGTTGATCTTTTACATTTCAGTATATTCATATATGAACTGTGGAAGTGGTAAGAAAACAGGTGACAATTTTCTGCTGATGCTACAGCTTTCACAAAAATGAAGGTGACATCTGACTAAGAGAAGCTGCATTGAAAACTTCAAATATTAGGTGGCTGGTTGAGAAAATAACAAATTCAACACATGAATGCACAGTAATGTTGATAAAGGGGGATGAAAACTTTACAGAAAATGATCGGCTATGAGCTGCTTACTGAAAACCATAACAGAATTTGTTGTTAGAACAAATAACTCATTGAAAATATAAGGTCAATGCTAAGTAGTGAACAAAAAAGCAAACTTGATGTTGGGAAAGAAACAGAAAACAAAACAGTAATCAAACAATATGGTAGATGAATTCCAGCGTGTTCCTACATCGTAAATGCTGCCATAGTTCTGGTCCATCTATCTTAAAGCAGATACAATAGAACAAAATTTAAAAAAAAAAGCACAAGTTATCTTACGTAACAGGGCAAACTGACAGATTTTTCAGCCAGTGAGTAAGAATTGAGATTGAAAGAAAAGAGCACAATTTCTCATTCTCCAGCTCTTCACTAGTATATTATACCAATTAATAACAAAATTATAAAGTATCAATAAAATAACGTCTCTTAAGAAACGTATATTCTATATATTCCACTCCTAAACACAAGTGTCTGTGACAATCTAAAACAAAACAGAAGGCACTTAATAGTAGACAATTCTTAGCTATTGTTTTGTCAAGGACTTCACATCTATTAAGGACTAAGAATATAGAAAACAAGAAGAAAATAGCCTAAAAAACACACTGAGGTGTGAACTAGAGGAAAACCTAAAATCTTTATGCCAAATGCTGACCTCAAAGGCAACTTGGTACTCTTTGTCCCATATTTAACTCCCATTTTATTCAGTGAAACAGATTTGAACTATTTTTAATCAAACAGTATCAAAGAGAATGTGTTTTCATTTCTTTTCATGTGAGATGATGTCTCCTCCTATGAAAACAGTCAAACACTAAATGCGCAAATGGCTAGTTACTTAAAAAGAACTAGTAATGCTCTGTACTGAAAAGTACCAAAAGATGCAGCGCAAAAACACAGTGCACCTGCTACCTAAACCTTGCTAAGAAGTGAACATTCGGATACAAGCCTGAAGGACATGTGTGGATTTAACTAAAAGCTACAACACTACTATACTTAAAGGAACGGCACAAGATGCATGTCATAGCAGCACAAGAAATTTTGCTTTCCTGTTGCAAACAGTAATTTCTACAGCAATGTAGACGTAAATTCTCTTTTAAACTCACCTTCAGAGTTTTGATCATTGTTGGATCAGTTGATCTAACATAGAAACTCTTCAGATAAGGTTCAAACATGCCCTGAAAAATGCAACATATATAAATAAATAGTTCACCTGAGTTCAACATAAACAGTAATTTTGGAAACTCTGAACATGGTATACCTTTCTCTGAATCGACATAGTGGCAATATTTTGCAGAACGATATACTGCACCTCCCTAGAATTTGGAAAGAAAAACAAAAGTTATTCTACAAAATTACAGAAACACACAATAATGCATTATGGCAAAGAGAGCTCAATTATACTCAAGTCAAAAGTAAGTTATACATTTGACATGGCTCAAACATACAAGGAAAAAGCTTATTGCCAGCTGATACAAGTTTATTATGTGCTTCACAAGAAGGGGAACAATTAAACTAGGCTCTCATTTTTAAAAACTTCAATATGGAAAAAAAAACACCAATAACAGTATAATGGTGCAATTCTTCTTTTTGGCATTAGGGTCTTTGTTTAAACTAAAAATTAGCAATTCTTCAAAACATCTCCATTCTGGCATCTCCAGACACAGCTCACAAAAACCTCACGCTTTGTCCACCATAACAAGATATGGACTTTATCTGTACCGTGCAAACTACCGTGTTAGTTACAACATCTGATACTTGAATAACTAGTAAGAACCCGTTCATTCTTTTTCATCTCAAAAAAATTTCCTGTTAATTCTCAAAAAGGGCCAAGCTTGCCTCTCACTTAGAATATATACTGACAGACTCACACATCTGTAAAAAAGCAGCACTTTAATAGACTTTGACAAGATATAGACAACAGAATTATGTAATATTCTAAACACAAAAACATTAAGCATTCTAGGAGGATGTTTTCATTAATATATTAATTTACCTCAGTAGGAGGTAGCCTTCTACTCAGTAGGAGTGAGCAGAAGGAAATCTGGATACTAGTCTGAAGCTTTTAAACTACAGAGTTTCTGAACCGATCAGTTACAGATCAAATAATAATTTATAAACAAAATTTCTAAATGTATCCTCAAATTCTTGTGTGATGCAAATCTCATCCTAATAAAGAAATCAAATCACCTCATCCATTATCTCCTCTTATTAAAAATTGTCTAATAGCCCTGTAGAAATTAAGAAATTAAAAGCCCTGTTGTTTACAAAGAAATGTAATAATGCAGAAGTACGTAACATCTTTGAAACATAATTTTATGTTATTCTTATATAGGCACGTGGAAACAGTCAGTTGCACATCAGGAACCAAGACTGGAAATCACTATGAAATGTTCTTCCAAGCATTTATATCCTTGCTAGATTATAACATATTTGACATTAATTTAAAGGCCACAGGCACATAACTTCAAGGGCAAACAACAAAAGCTTATTTCAAAGTGGCTCTAATAGCAAAAGTGTTTCTCACAGACTGGTGACAGAGAACAGACAAGTCATTCACATGAAAATCAGAACTCTAGTGCCGTTTTAGGTGCTAGTTGAGACACAAGAAAGAGGTGATTTCTAATTTGAAGAAATTTGAGTATAAACGAGGAATAAACAACATGCAAAATTAAGCAATTCAACCTGTGAGTATGAGTGTAGTTCTACACATTACCTGTAAAAATGCCAAACTGCTTTTGCTGTTTATTTAGATTTGCATAAGGAGAATGGGAAGCATATTGTACTACAAAACCAAGCACAAAAATAACAGCAATTCATTTTCATTTTAAATAAAAGCGTGAATTCTCTAACAAGCCCAATTTTACTTCAGTAGTCAAACTTTTAATTGGTAGATTTGTTAGCCATAGGTGAGCTGCAAAAGTTTATAGAGGAAGAGCTCTATGGTGACGGGGCTCATGAAGCCCATCTAAGTCAAGTAATCTTGTCAGACACAACTAGAGCAATTTTTTTCTTTTTAAAGCTGTCTGCCTGATTTGACTTACTTTTTAAAAATAAATAATTTTGACAGCTCAGCTATCCAAAAATATCATATTTAGCTAGGAAGTTATTCTGAAATATCTTAATATTGTAACTGCTATCAAACCTTCAAGGTGTTTTATACAGATACACAGAAGTTTAAGATCTAAAAACTGAGGGAAAAAACTTTTAGGCAAATATTGGAATAATACACCAAATCTACCTAACACGCACACATGCACGCACACAAACACACATGAGTATTATCAATCTTATGAAGCATGTGGTCAGTGAAACCCTTCATAGTAAAGTATGACTAAGTAACACTGAAGATGATTAAGTCAAACTTACTTATATTGAATGAAATATAAACTAGTTCTTTAAGAAACAGTCCAAGGACTAAGGAACAGGGGATTGAGCAGTAACAACTGGTAATTTAACAAGTATCACTCTTAGTTTTTCTGTCAACAAGAAGTTATCAATATACAGTAAAGAAAAATAAAATGCACATCTGAAGACTGAGTGCTTAGCAAGACAGTAAAGAACTACAACATAATTACATTTCAAATAACTTCCAGTAATTAAGCAAATCAAGAAACTAAGCTAACTAGTTAGTACTATCTCCATTTGTATGCTGCTGTCTACATTCGTATGTTCACCAGGCTGTCATGTCTTCTCAGAAAGACAGTCATAATTAAGAATGAAACACTTATGATACTGAATGATCACTGAAAGTTAGACTGAAAATGATGGAACTACATTTAATGATTCTCACACATTGAGTAAATATTAGTATTTTACAGGACAATGTTACAACAAAACTCTAGTAGTGCAATAATTATTTATTTATATGTATAGCTACAGATAAACAGTACGTAACAATTTTTTTTTTTTAGAAAAGTAGATAGGAATTTAAAGTACAGACTTGACCTACCTATTACTACGAAGTAAACGCACTAATGATTTAGAAACAATACCAGCTTCAGATTTTGGTGCCAAATGCCAATAAAGCTGTGCAACTGCCATTACCACCTAAAAGAACATTCAGAAAAGCATGTTAACTCAAAATAGTCAAACATATGCATGACATTCAATTCATACCTGATGACCTACCAACAGCCTCTTCAGAAAGCAAAGTGCATACCCATGTTCTTTGAAATCAAGAAAGCAGTCTGGGAGAGAAACACCACAAGAAAGGTATTTTTGTTTCCAAAAATCAAAGGTAGTAGGTACCTCTCATCCTTCCCAGTATTTACTGGATAGTATAATATAAAGAACAGAGGGAGAGGGCCAAACAGAGAAAAATATAACTAATTCAAATTGTGATAATAATGATATCATATTTAATAACCCACTACTGCTAAAATTAGGTCTACTAATTAATGAAGAGATATTGTGTTTTTTTTGTTGTTCTGTTTTTAAAAAATCCTACAATACCAGTGCTTTTATTTTTATTAAATACATGTTCAATATTATTCGTTCTTTCATTTCCACTAAAAAACTTCCATTCTATTATTCTATCACACAACTTATTAAATGACAGGTGCATTTACTGACAGCTTCTGAAGTCTAAAATCCAATTGAAAGAACTACAGTAACAAGTAAGAAAAAGCAGATGACTCTGAAATATAAGCAACTTAAAACTCAATTTATATTTTTAAAATTTTCTCCTAAGACAAATGACGAACTTTATGCCAATGACTAAGTCTTCCCTACAATACTGTCTTGATGAACTTTCTTAATCAAAATTAAACAAATCACAGAACAAAGAGACTCAAAATGAAGACACTACCGTGACACTTAACTTGGTGCCTTAAAACTTAATGCCAATTAATACCCTTTTTTTAATTAATAAACAAAAATTGATAAAAATATGAAGAGAGGAAATAACTGAAATATTTTTATCAATATACTATGGGAACATTTTATTATGGACAAAAATCTAAAGTCAAATAGAAAATTTCATTTGTGGTAAATTCTGTGAATGTTACAAAAATTAGTATAATAGTAGCAATTCAAGGAATCAGTACTTCATTTGACAAACTGCATTTAAACTTCTCAGTTAACTTTAGTATCATAAACTTAAAGACCATAAAAGTTAGAATCAATATAGTATTTAACAGATATAAAGAAAGTGATTTATGGAATGTGGAAGATAAGCAACTACAATTCTTCTCAATGTAGTGTGATAGCAAACATTTCTAACACAGCTGCTTTTTGCAAGAGATGAGGAAATACTACATAGATGTTGAACAGTGATTTTAGCAAAAGGCTGTACTCTGATATAACTACTATTGCAAAACTGTGGTATTTGTTTCCAGAGTTTGCTAACAGAGTAGAAGTGGTTTTGAAAAAATTTAGACATTAGTTGGAGTCTAAAAATGCGTTTCAAGAGAGAAACAAAAACCTGATCTGTTTAGCTGATCAAGAACAGGTTAGGAGATGATTTAATCATGATGCAACCATTGTATCTGTAATGATATGAGTATTCACTGTCACTGGAAATCTTTTCCAAAGACATCTAGTCTTGAGTAACAAGACTAACTGAGGTTAGAAATAAAGTTCCATGGTCTGACTAACATCACAATGATTCACCATCAGCATGGATCTTCCTGGTTCAAAAAATTCAGCTGCATATTAAAATTTCCCAGAAATACTGAAGAGCATACTTGCACCTGTTATGTCACATCTACTCTGGAATCCTGGCAACACACCTTAAGAATGTGTCTGGGAGTCACGAAAAATTTAGGTATGTAACTGTCTACTTTATAATGTGAGACTCAAAGGAAAGCACCACTTAATGAATCAACAGCAAATATGATTTTCTTTGTAAGTCTGTATCACCAAAACTAACACTTTCTTCCATCGTAGATGCTAAGAACTTAAGCATTAAAAGCTAGCCATAGTATAGTTGTCACATGCAACAGAAAGTGAATTCAAATTTTCTCCAATATTTTGTTTGTCTTTGGAGCATACGTGACATGCAGTCCAGGTGTTTTACTTAACAGCTAAGTTAATTTCAAAAAAGAAATAACTGTTCTTCCATGTAACAGTTGCTACATGGTACATTCATCACTTGACTTAAAGAGGAATAGATCTGACTTTTCAAACTTTTAAGTTTTTTAGTAAAATAGATATTTAGTAGTTCAATATTTTATCAAAAGGGAATTTGTCATACAGCAGCATTTCGGCTTTGAAGCAAGGGTTTGGTATTTCGTAACAGCAGCCTGTGATCTGGGTCCATAGTATACGTCTTTTTCACATTCCGATCCTTTTCTTTCTGTTCTTCATCAGATTCATAGAAATTGTTTTCGTTGTATTCTTCTACAACATCGTCATCCTACCAAAAGACAAAATTAGAAGAAGATACACAAAATATTTGAATCATCCAGCTGTATTAATTTACAAAGTAACATACAACACCATGGCTCCATGCAGGACTTACATTTTTTGCAATATGCCCATGGAACAATGTCCTCCATCCCAGTTGGTAATAAATGTGATACAAATGTAACAACAGTGCAAGATATCTTTACAAGTAAGATGAACTAAAAAATGAAATACCTTCGTACTCTGTATTAGATTAGGTAAGGATGTTAGTTCTTTTTGGACTGAAAGCCTATGATCCAAAGTTGAATCTTCTGAGGAACGGCTCTTTAAAATTCACTTTTTGGAAGTCTTAACAGAAGTCATGTGCATTTTTCCTTTTCTAGTAATATATAAACTATTCACGAAAGCAGCAAATCTCTAAAGAAAGGACAGTTCTTTTCTTAAGAAATTTTATGATATATAAAGTCACATAGCCTGAGCCTGCCCTTCTCTGATGAAGTACAAATCCTTGAGTTGTTTAAATGAAGTTACAAACATAATGTCATTGAAAAGAAGCAACAAAAACAAATCAACAACAACAAAAAATAATACTGCAAAATTTGCACATTACAATGGAACAGAAAGGAAAGTACTATATAAAAGAGGCAGGAGACTGAACACAGGAACCTACAGGCTTCTTTGTGTGTAAGAGTTGTTTCCAATTCTTTTAATTATCCCAGATAGGGACAGCTGTTCCATGAAAATGTCAAAACATTTGACAGTGACAGTCACCAGTGACCCCTTAAGCCTCAACCTGAACTGCAGCCAGAATAAGGAAACTTTTTTTTTTTTTTTTTAAGTCTGCATTTATTTGAGTAATGTGGGTTTTCTTTTGTTTATTTATTTATTTTCTTTGAGATGCTCAAAGATTTCTGCTGTCAAAAACAAACCTCATTTTCAGTAACACTGTGTACCCATATCCTGTTAAGTAGTTTGGGGTCTGGAAAAAAAAAAAAAAGCAATCAAACCATTCTGTCATGACTGTGGCAAAACAGATTATAGCCAAGAATTGAAACCACCAAGCAAAAACCACATCAAAAAAACAAACAAAAAAAAACAGTGAGGAACAGAGGTCCCAGAAAGGAGATCCTGCTTGCTGGTGCTAGATGAAACAACTGCAGAGCTCAGAGCCTCACTGTTATTTCAGCTATGAGACCTTGTAGGACTCTGATTATACACAATTCTATTTTGAATAGGTATGGAAATTAAAAGTGAATACTAGTATTACATGTAATTTCTGTGCTGCGTCAATCCAAGCAGAGCCTTCCCTAATTACAGCTGGGCATAAGCACTTATGCAGAGTTATAAGGAAAGGGGAAAATAATTCAACGAGAAATATCTTCACTTTGGCAATGCTTCTGAAACACTAGGAAAATGTCAGTGGGGCTATCACTTCCATAGGTGGTATCGGAGGTACACAGGGACAACTGGCAAAGACTGCTGTCCCCAGAGCAACTTTATACTGTAAGTCTTGAATCTTGTACAAAAGGAATAGACTTGGGATGCATATTAGTTCTCCTCTAAGGTGGCACACAGCTGGTAGCTTCAAGGTGGCAAACACAAGAGAAGCCTCTTGTTATTTTAACATAACAAAGAGCAAAAGACTTTTTCTAAGGCAAGAGCATCTACACTCAGCAACAGTGCTACCGGTGTCTGGGATTACAAACAGCAACCAGAACAGCATGCCCCTTACATTACGTCTAAACTTTGGACTCCAAGCAGGAAATAAAGTATGAATAAGGTACAATGGAGAAAGCAACATCAATATTACTCTAATTACCAACAGCACAGAACTGAAAATAAGACTCTTGTCTTGGAAGATGAAAGTCTTGCTGTTTTAACTAATAGCATTGAATCAACAGTCATCACCTTCCACAAATAATTTACCACACCCTTTTGTCTCCAATCCTCAGTATCAACAATGCATCTACACTAGGCTGTGTTAAAAAACTTAACTCCTTTAAGTTTCCTTGAAGAAATGCCAGATATTGCTGGCACTAAAACTTTATTTCTCCAGATTTCTGATTTGACCTCAAACTGATTGCTGCTGATACATACTAGCTGCCATATCAGAAAAACAGAAAAAAATGGGGGGGTGGGGATGGGGGGGTGGAAAAAGCACTCTGATCTTTTTTGACATGGAATAATCACAGAATGGTTGAGACTGAAAGGAACCTCTAGAGGTCATCTGGTCCAACCCCCTTTTAAAGCAGGGATGCATACAGCAGGTTGCCCAGGACCATGTCCAGACACCTTCTGAAAATCTCCAAAGGAGACTCCACAACCTTCCTGGGCAAGCTGTGCCAGTGCTTCGTCACCCACACAGAACAGAAGTAATTCCTGATGTTCAGGGGGAACCTCCTGTGCTCCAGTTTGTGCCCATTGCCTCTTATCCTGGCACTGGACGCCACTGAAAAGACCCTGGTTCCATCCTCTTTGCACCACCCCTTCGGGTATTTGCATACATGAGTAAGACCCTCCCTGAACCTCCTCTTCTCCAGGCTGAGCAGGCTCAGGTCTCTCAGCCTCACTTTATAGGAGAGGTGCTTCAGTTCCTTGATCATCTTGGTGGCCTTCCGGCCTCTTTCAGTATGTCCCGGTCTGTCTTATATCAAGGGCCCAGAACTGGACACAGCACTCCAGGTGCAGCCTCACCAGCCCTGAGTAGAGGGCTGGGATCGCCTCTCTTGACCTGCTGGCGATACTTTGCCTAATGCAGCCAAGAATACCATTCTTCTTAGCAGCAAGGGCACATCGCTGGCTCATGTTCAGCTTGGTGCTCACCAGCAACCACAGGTCTGTTCCTGCAGAGCTGCTCTCCAGATGGGTGGCCCCCAGCCTGTCCTGGTGCCTGGGGTTGTTCCTCCCCAAAGGCAGCCCTCTGCACTTGTTGAACTTCATGGAACTCTTGTCAGCCCACCTCTCCGGCGTGTTGAGGTCCCTCTGGATGGCAGTATAGCCTTCTGGTGAATCAGCTGCTCCCCCTGGTTTCGTGTCATCCACAAATGTACTGAGGGTGCACTCTGCCCCACTGTCCAGCTCATTACTGAAGATGTTAAACAGGACTGGACCCAGTGTTGACCCCTGGGGTATGCTGCTCATTCCTGGCCTCCAACCAGACTTTGCACCACCGAGCACTACCCTCTAGGCCCAGCTGTTCAGCCAGGTTTTGATCCACCACACTGTCTGCTCATCCAGCCCATGCTTCAGCAGCTTCCCTAGGAGGATCTTACGGGGGACAGTGTCAGATTTCTTTGTGGAGTCCAGGAAGACAATATCCATGGCTCCTCGTTCATCCATCAGGCTGGTGATTCCATTACAGAAGCTCATCAGGTTGGCCAGGCAGGACTTCCCCTTGGTGAATCCATGCTGACTACTCCTGATGATTCTCTTCTGCCTCCATGTGCCATTGTATTGTTTGACCGCTTTCCCAGGGATCAATAGAAGGCTAAACAGCCTGTGCTTCCCTGTGTCCTCCTTCTTGCCCTTTCTGAACTAGGAGTGACATTCGCTTTCTTCCAGTCGTCAGGCATTTCTCCCAGTTGCCACAATAGTGCAAAGATTATAGAGAGTGGCCTCACAGTGACATTTGCCAGCTCTCTCAGCACTCATAGGTGCATCCCATCGGTGCCTATGAACATGGGTATGGCCAGTGTGTTCAAGTATTGCCTAACCTGATCATCCTCTGCTAAAAGTACATCTTCCTTGCTCCAGCCATTCAATCTGGCCTCTGGGACCTGGGATTCCTGAAGGACAGTCTTGCTGGTAAAGACTGAGGCAAAGAAGGCATTCTGTACCTCAGCCTTTTCACTGTAACCAGGTCTCCTGTTTCCTTACAGAGAGTGCCCACATGTTCCCCAGTTTTCCTTCTGTCACTGAGGTATTTGTAGAACCCTTTTTGTTGTCCTTGCTGTCCTTGGCCTGTTTCAATTCTGTCTAGGCTTTAGCTTTCCTAATTTGATCCCTAGATTCTCAGACAGTGTCTCTATATTCCTCCCAGGTTACTGTCCTTGCTTCCACCCTCTATAGATTTCCTTTTTGTGTTAGAATTTGGCCAGGAGTTCCTTTTTCATCCATGTATCCATCCACCCACTATCATTTTTGCATGACTTCCTCTTTCACAGAATCACAGAATTGTCTAGGTTGGAAGAGACCTCCAAGATCACTGAGTCCAACCTCTGACCTAACACTAACAAGTCCTCCACTAAACCATATCACTAAGCTCTACATCTAAATGTCTTTTAAAGACCTCCAGGGATGGTGACTCAACCACTTCCCTGGGCAGCCCATTCCAATGCCTAACAACCCTTTCGGTAAAGAAGTTCTTCCTAATATCCAACCTAAACCTCCCCTGGCGCAACTTTAGCTCATTCCCCCTCGTCCTGTCACCAGGCACGTGGGAGAATAGACCAACCCCCACCTCTCTACAGCCTCCTTTAAGGTACCTGTAGAGTGCGATAAGGTCGCCCCTGAGCCTCCTCTTCTCCAGGCTGAACAATCCCAGCTCCCTCAGCCGCTCCTTGTAAGACTTGTTCTCCAGACCCCTCAGCAGCTTCGTCGCCCTTCTGTGGACTCTCTCGAGCACCTCCATGTCCTTCTTGTAGTGAGGGGCCCAAAACTGAACACAGTACTCGAGGTGCGGCCTCACCAGAGCCGAATGCAGGGGGACAATCACTTTCCTAGACCTGCTGGCCACACTGCTTCTTATACAAGCCAGGATACTGTTGGCTTTCTTGGCCACCCGAGCACACTGCTGGCTCATATTCAGCCGACTATCAACCAGTACTCCCAGGTCCTTCTCTGCCAGGCTGCTTTCCAACCACTCATCTCCCAGCCTGTAGCTCTGCTTGGGGTTGTTGTGCCCCAGGTGCAGGACCCGGCACTTGACCTTGTTGAACTTCAAACAGTTGGCCTCAGCCCATCGGTCCAGCCTTTCCAGATCCTCCTGCAGAGCCTTCCTACCCTCGAGCAGATCGACACACGCACCTACCTTGGTGTCATCTGCAAACTTAGTGAGGGTGCACTCAATCCCCTCATCCAGATCATCAATAAAGATATTAAAGAGGACCGGCTCCAGTACTGAGCCCTGGGGGACGCCACTAGTGACCGGCCTCCAACTGGATTCAACTCCATTCACCACAACTCTTTGGGCCCGGCTATCCAGCCAGTTTCCAATCCAACGAAGCGTACGCCAGTCCAAGCCCCGAGCAGCCAGTTTCTTGAGGAGAATGTTGTGGGGAACGGTGTCAAAAGCCTTACTGAAGTCAAGGTAGACCACATCCACAGCTTTTCCCTCATCCACTAAGTGTGTCACTTTGTCATAGAAGGAGATCAGGTTCGTCAAGCAGGACCTGCCTTTCATGAACCCATGCTGACTGGGCCTGATCGCCTGCTTGCCCTGCAAATGCCGCATGATGACATTCAAGATAATCTGCTCCATGAGCTTCCCTGGCACTGAGGTCAAACTGACAGGCCTATAGTTCCCCAGGTCTACCCTCCGGCCCTTCTTGTAGATGGGCGTCACATTTGCTAGCCACCAGTCGACTGGGACCTCCCCTGATAGCCAGGACTGCCGATAAATGATGGAAAGCGGCTTGGCCAGCTCCTCCACCAGTCCTCTCAGCACCCTCGGGTGGATCCCATCCGGCGCCATCAACTTGCATACATCCAAGTGCTGTAGCAGGTCGCCAACCATTTCCTCGTGGATAGTGAGGGCCACATCCTGCTCCCCATCCCCTTCCACCAGCTCAGGGTACTGGGTATCTAGAGAAGGACTGGTTTTGCCACTAAAGACTGAGGCAAAGAAGGCATTAAGCACCTCAGCCTGTTCCTCATCTTTTGTAACTAAGTTTCCCCCCGCATCCAGTAAAGGATGGAGATTCTCCTTAGTCCTCCTTTTCGTGTTGATGTATTTGTAAAAACATTTTTTGTTATCTTTAATGGCAGTAGCCAGATTGAGCTCCAGATGAGTTTTGGCCTTTCTAATTTTGTCCCTGCACAGCCTCGCAAAATCCTTATAGTCCTCCTGAGCAGCCCGCCCTCTTTTCCAAAGATTATAAACCCTCTTTTTTCTCCTAAGCTCTAGCCACAACTCCCTGTTCAGCCAGGCCCGTCTTCTTCCATGCCGGCTCGTCTTTGGGCACGTGGGGACAGACCACTCCCGAGCCATTAAGATTTCCTTCTTGAAGGGTGCCCAGACTTCCTGGACTCCTCTGCCCTTCAGAACCACCTCCCAAGGGACTCTGCCAACCACTGTCCTGAACAGCTCAAAGTCAGCCCTCCAGAAGTCCAAGACAGCGGTTCTACTGGTACCCCTCCTGACTTCGCCAAGAATAGAGAACTGAACCATTTCGTGGTCACTCTGCCCAAGACAGCTCCCAACCACCACATCTCCCACCAGTCCGTCACTGTTCGTGAACAGGAGGTCTAGCGGGGCACCTCCCCTGGTAGGCTCTCTAACCAGCTGCGTCAGGAAGCTATCTTCCACGCTCTCCAGAAACCTCCTAGACTGCTTTCTCTGGGCTGTGTTGTGCTTCCAGGATATGTCTGGGAAGTTGAAGTCCCCCACGAGAACAAGAGCTGACGATTTCGCAACTTCTGCCAGCTGCCTGTAGAACTCCTAGAACTCCTCATCCATCTCCTCATCCTGGTTCGTCGGTCTATAACAGCCCCCCACAAGGATGCTTGCCTTGTTGGCCTTCCCACTGATCCTAACCCACAGGGACTCAATCTTATCATTCCCAGCCTCAAGTTCCACAACATCAAAACACTCTCTAATACAGAGAGCCACACCACCACCCCTTCTGTGCTGCCTGTCCCTTCTGAAGAGCCTATAGCCAGACATTGCAGCACTCCAGTCATGAGAGCGGTCCCACCGCGTTTCCGTGATGGCAACCAGGTCATAGCCTGCCTGCTGCACAATGGCTTCCAGCTCCTCTTGTTTGTTGCCCATGCTGCATGCATTAGTGTAGATGCACTTCAGTTGGGCCATTGCCTTCTCCCCCGGCCTTGCCATTGTTCCCCCTGGCACAGCTCCAACAAGCCTTATTTCAGCGCCATCCCCCTTCTTACCTAGTTTAAATCCCTCTCAATGAGCCCTGCCAGCTCCTGGGCTAGGATCCGTTTTCCCCTTAGAGATAGGGACCCGTCTGCGGCCATCAGGCTGGGTGCCGAGTAAAGCGCCCCATGGTCAAAAAAAACCCACAAAATTTCTGTGTTGGCACCAGCCTCTGAGCCACGTGTTAATCAGGTGGGCTTTTCGTGTCCTCTCTGTACCCTTCCCTGCCACTGTAGGGATAGACGAAAACACCACCTGTACTCCCGCTCCATCCACTAACCATCCCAGTCCCCTAAAGTCCTGTTTGATAGCCTTCAGGCTTCTCTCTTCAATATTATCACTGCCAGCCTGGACTATCAAAAGAGGATAGTAGTCGGAGGGGCGAACCAGGTTGGGAAGCTTTCTGGCGACATCCCTGACCCTGGCGCCAGGGAGGCAGCAGACTTCCCTACGGGTAGGGTCAGGCCGACAAAAAGGGCCCTCTGTTCCCCTGAGAAGGGAGTCGCCTACAACGATTACCCTTCTATCTTTCTTGGTGGAGGCAGTCTTGAGGCGTGCAGTCAACTTCCTCGCCCTAGGCATCCTCCTGGGTAGGCTTTCTACCTCATCCTCACCCACCGGTCTCTCAAGCTTCAGGGCCTCAAATCTGTTGTGTAAGGGCACCTGGGAAGGTGGGGCCAGTAGGGGGGGGTGTCGCCTGCAAGGTCGAGCAGGGACCTGTCTCCATTCCTCCTCAACTCCTAGGTCCCCTCCCTCTGCCTGACACCGACAGGGCAGGGGGTCCACCCCCATTTGGGGTGTCTTACCCTAAGTTGCTCCACCAGTCTACCTCCCGCGCACACACTCCCTGATAGCCCTCAACCTCTCCACTTCCTCCTTGAGTTCTGCCACCAGGCAGACCAGGTCATCCACCTGCTCGCACCTCACACACACAGTCTCTCTGCCTCCCTCAGATGGCAGCAGCAGGCTCAGACACTCCCTGCAGCCAGAGACCTGAACTGCCGCATTTTTGAGCAGGCAGTCAGTCTGGGTGGTTACAGACTTTCTAGAAAGAGCACTCTGCCTGGTGTAGACCATTGCAGCCTAGCTAGCTGTCGACAGCAGTTAGAGGAGTTGTTCGTATGGGCGGGTGGGAATGCTCTGCCCTCTCTGCCCTCCCTGCTCGCCCTCCCCGCGCGAACTGCCACGCCACTCCCTTCTGACACGCCACACCCTGTTTGCCCACCCTGTTTGCCACGCTCCTGGTCACTCGCGCTCCCTAGGGGCTGCTTTTGAACGGTCAGGGAGGGGACGGTGCTGGCTCCGCCTATGCCTCGTCAGCCTCCCTTGCGAGGGCTGCCTGGTCCTGGCGGCCCCCTTAAGTGGCCTCGATGCTGGAAAAAAAGCCCTGCCTGTCCCGATCCCCCGCTCTGCTGCAGAATGCATCTGCCCCGGAGCCGATCGCCTTGGCAAGGATTGTTGGGATGCATCTCTCCTGAGCTTGGAGAAGGTGATCCTTCACTACTAACCAGCTTTCTTGGGCCCCTTCTCTTCCCCCGTAGAGCTTTATCCCATGGTATTCTACAAAGAAGATCCTTGAAGAGGCCAATCTGCTCTCCCAACATCCAAGGCTGTGAGCTTGCTGTACTCCCTCCTCACTGTCCTAATGATCTGTAACTCCAGCATTTCATGGTCACTACAGCCAAGGCTGGCTTTGACTTATGTATTCCTAGTAAGCACCTCCTTGTTGATGAGAAGGAGGTCCAGCATAGCTCCTCTCCTCATCTCCGCTATCACTTGGAGAAGGAAGTTATCATCAATACACTCCAAGAACCTCCTGGATTACCTACGTCATGCTATGTTATCTGTCCAGCAGATGTCGGGGTAGTTGAAGTCCCCCATGAAGACCAGGATTTGTGAACATGAGGCTGCTTCCTATCTACACAGGACTTCATCTGCTTGGTCTTCCTGGTCAGGTGGCCTGTAGTAGACCTACACTGTAACATCACCTTTCCTTTAATCCTATCTCTGTCAGCTCTCTGTCAGCTCCTCATCCATCCCCAGGTAGAGCTCCATGCACTCCAGCTGCTCACTGATACAGAGGGTGATACCCCCTCCCTGTCTCTGATGCCTGTTCTTCCTGAAGAGCCTGCATCCTATTTATTACAACCCTCCAGAGATAGTATGAGGGTTCAAGAAGTAAATCAAAGTGTTCCCACACTTTCTCTTGTCCTTCCAAATACTTTAGAAGCAGTTTCACAGCTGATTTGAGACCAACCAAGTCCCTAAAAGGCTGTTGTTGTTTATAAAAGCATGTTTCGTTTTCTCCAGGATCAGTAAAATGATCGTGCTCACAGGGTGGTCATAGAATCACAAGAACTGCTGAATTTTCAAAAGCAGGAGATGGTAAAGGGAGGAGGACAGAAAAGAGGCATTCCTTTTCAGCAGCATTCTTTAGCTAAACTGCCTTAAGTACACTTGCAGTTTGTGGTAGCACATGATCTAATTGTGCAGTTAACAGCCGTTCTAAATTGGTAAATTTAGATATAAGGGTTCAGAACCCAGGAGAATGAACTGATTATAAACAGAGAAACCACTAGCATTCCAGGCTAGGATTTGAGAATGGACTCTGTGTGTTCCACGTCTTCTGTGACTTATTCAATCCAGTAGCAAAGTGAGTATTTCAGAACCAGAGAACATATATAATTCTTTTTTACAGTATTCCAGACACTCAGTTTAAGGACATCTTCATAAAGTATTAACAGCTTAAATGAAGAAACTGCCAAATAACAAGTTCCATTAGCCTGTTGTTGAAGTCACTACGTACATAAGATAACATTTAACTAAGCTCTTGCTTGAAATTGCATTCAGTGTGACATTAAAATTGAGAATGTGCCTTCCACTTAGTAAAGCATATTACCCGAATGCTACAATTACCTCCAAACAGAGCTTCATGCAACCACAAACTCAGAGTTAAAGTAAAACTTCATGGAAATCTGAAGCATGAACGCACACTATCTGCCCATTCTACTATCCCTAACTTTGTCTTGTATTCAAAATCCATTCAAATATTTGTATTCCTAGACTAATTATAACTTATTTTAAAGCTCTAGACTTCTATTTCTCTCCTCAGAGACATAAAGAAATACATTCACAGCTTTGATTCATGTAGCAGAATCTTTTTTGACAAGATTTTTGCTATGTTTCTGAGCCCCTTCCAATGTTTATAAGAACTGCTTTCAAAAGAGTTTGGAATAAGCTGACTTTGGAAGTTAAGAAGAGTTTTGGGACTATTTATCAGTCAATGAATTCAATTGCAATGTCAAAAACACATCAGTCAAGCAACATCAGCAGTCCACTTGCTGTATCATGAACAGGACCCTTGGAGAAGGGAAATGGTAGGAAAGGTATAGAGAAGTTTATGCTAAGGGATTAATAATGTATCCAAAATAGATCCCAAATTTGTGTGTGAAGATGCCTACCTAAATCCTTCCATATGTTTAAAATACGTGTTTCAGAACACCGGAAAAGATCTATTTGGTGTCTCAGTGAAAAATCAAACTAATCCTCAAACTGCTCAAAAAGTCAATCAGATGAATGGTAAGTTTCAAATCGACCTCTGTCAGACAGATTAGCAGTCCTAAACCAATCATGCTTGCTAGTAATCTAATGCTGGCAGAACTATCCATTTACTCCATAACAGGAGGTCCTTGAATTACAGATTAAAGCTCAACATGAAGAATTGCCAGTGGTCTTAAAAAAGGCACAGTCTAACATGGTAAAAATATCTGAGAAATGAAAAGCATAACCAACATAACCTGCAGCCTGGCTGGAGAAAAGACATAAAAGGCACAAAGCCAAGGTTTCTACAGAAATCTCCAGGTACAAACTGAGTGAGAGTGAGCTAAACTGTTCTCTCATTAGCCAAAGGCAGTTGAAGAGTCAAAGAATAAAATGACCAGATCATCCACCCCACAAAACAATGGATTCCTTTTAAATAGTAACCAACCAAGCATACTCCCCCTTCTTGGGTAGTCTGACAAGGTTCATGCTGCTGTGAAGAGAGTAACATAACCTAATAATGATCTCCTCATGAGATACTCTGATGGAATGCTAAAGTAAGGTGGTATTTCAAGTGCGTAAGCCACTTGAATAGTGAATATTTCAACTGCATAAGCCACTTGAATATCTAGTGCCATTTTGTGTTCCCCCAAGCACAAAAAAGATCTGCATGAGCCTGGCAGTTCCTGAAAGCATGGGCCCTGCAGGAGATCCAAAACAACTGAAGATTAGACAGGGTATCCTATGGCATTAGATCAACACCAGACCCTTACATAAATCAAACACATACTGGTTTCTGTGAAACTTGAAAGGCTTCAGATACTTCGTCTTCTGCAAGACGAAGTTACTGAGGCCAATCGTTAAACTCTTTTCCTACTTAAAAAAACCCATTGAATCTTCTACCCTTATACTGAAGAACTTAGATGAAGAACATCTAAGTTTATAGTACCTAACAAACTTCTGCTGACACTCATGTGTCCTTAGTCCTTGGAAAGGAATGGATTGGGGATTACAAAACAGATGAGAAAGACTGGATCACAGTACCAGGGTAAAGTTTAAAGATACAGTTATGAACTGTAGCAATTCCTCAATGGACAGAAAGCAGGAGGAGACTTTGCTGCCACCAGACCAAAACAGCATGCTTTGTCCATAACAACATGTATTTTCAGCTTTAAGAAACAAAGTTGCTTCAAAAGGAATGAGACAATTTCAGAAACTTAATTTCTGTCTTACTACAAACAGAATCTGAAAAGATTCTGGTAATGAAGTAGTGGTCCAGGAGATGACCTTTCTTCCTTTATTCTATCAATAACGTACTCATAAGGAGGCTTCCTGATGAAATACAGTGATCGGACTGGATGACATATGTCTGTTACTCCCTTTTTAATTAAGCTCAAATAGACTGAACGCTTCCCATCCAAATGTCAGCAAATACACAATGCACTGCTTAGGTGGCATGACATATAAGTAGTAATACGTAGAATATATTATTTTTATAAAATATTCATATAAAGTTATCATACTACCCAAACACTGCATCTATCACTCCATGAGGGGCAATACCTGTTGCTACTATACAAATCATAAAAGCGTATACATATTTTCATTTAGGTGAAGTATGATGGAATGAACCAATAAAGTTCACAAGATCATCATTAAATTACTCTGACATGTTTGATACCATAATTTTTACTTCAATTACAACCACAGTCTGTTCATTACCATTGGGATAGGTCAAAGAAAACCCGAGTTTTCAGTTGGATACGTATAACTATGCAGATTTGAAGCTACTGAAACAGACTTAAACACTACAGCACTCCTTCCTGAGGAACATTTTCATTTTATAGCTCTATTCAAACAAGTCTGTTGGAATTATACTGGAAGTAAACTGATTAGTACATTTATATGAAGGACAATACATAATTCCAATAAATTACAATGGAAACTGATACTTCAGTTTGTATTATTTAGAGAAAAGGTACCATACTCTAGCCAAACAAGATTTCGTGCTTCTTTGCACAGAATATCTGGATTTTTAAAGTTTGCTTATTTGAAGAGACTAATATGGTTTCAGCTAACAGATATGAAGTGACTATTAATGAAAGTGGTAGTTGTGACAAACTGAACAAATATTTGCATCACATTATGAGTTATATTTTCTGATTCTAACCCTCACTCTATAAACTTCATACCAGGCTAATATAGTCAGATGATGCTGAAAACCAACCTACTTTTCAAATGCAAAGCATCTGCCAGGGAATAAGAATCTCCAAAAAAGGGTTTACAATGTACATGCCATTGAAATTTCTTATCAGATTTTCCATAAATCAATGACCAATACAGTCTCAATGATCTTTTAAGATCTTTACCAACAGGTACCAGAAAGAGGCAAATGGAGAACCATAAGCTAAGAATGAAGGACAACATGGGCAAAAGTAGTTATCAAAGAAGAAAACCTTTCCTTTTTTTTCCTTGCCTTCATTGTGTTCATACCTGTAGGTATTCTTTCCTGTTTCCAGGGTATTGACCAAGGCACTAAATTCATGCAAGAAGTAATGTGCTCAGAAATAATGTGAATGTTATCATACGTACTTACGGGCCTTCTGGATGCCGCATATTCATAAGTTCTGTTCTGGACACCTATCCATGTGATGCTCTTTGTCTAGTAGCTTGGGTGACCTTTTCATTGATATATCAAGGTTTTCTCAAGACATACAGAAAAGTTGCAAAATAAGCTTTCTTAGCTTCCTCTTTGCAAAAATAAAACTTTGTTTAATTTTTCTCCTGTATGAGAAAGACCTGTTTGACTGCTATGACAAAACTGTAGTCTTCTGAGACTGCATATTTCTCACTGTACATAATGCCAGGTACAATTCTTGATTGGTTACGACACATCTCTAAATGACCATAAGAAACAATATGTACTTTATCAAGAAGTTCAAATTATCTTGGATCAACCATTTCTTTGAGAGTGTATCCACAAGTTTGTTCGTTTATGGTTGGAAAAATGCCAGACAAGAAGAAACTGCAATAACTTAGTTCTGAACCTGAACAGCAGCAACACCTGCTTTTCCATCAGAACAAATATGCCACTAATTTTTGATGTGTGAATATCACTGAAACAAATCAACAGATGTTTTAAGATGTTTTCAGCTCAATTGCCTACTTATGTATTAGGATGAAAATTCTGTAATACTGGATTTAATACCCGCTGATGTTGTTTAGACCATTTAGGATTTAATACCCGCTGATGTTGGGTAGACTTCCTTGGGAAGACAGCAGACTTGCATATTTCAGACTGCCAATCTAAGAATAGGTAGATTGGTATAGTCATCATCACAGTTCTGTTCAGGCTAAAGATCTCTGAAATCGTTGCTCATCACTGATTTGTTTATAATTCACGATAGGTGAAGACTACAACTCCTAGGGCAAGTAGTACCCTTCCCTTAGCTGTATCCCCAAAAACTACATCATTTTCTTCATGGTCCACTTATGCAATCCTGTGGAAGGGTACTTTTATACTTTTGCTTGGCAGTCAGCATATAAGTGCTTGATAGCTTGATGAGATAGCATTTACTGCTTCTTCAGGGACTTACACAGATTAAACTGAGAACCTTAACCACATTAAAAACATAAAAACCTCTAAAACATTTAAACAAATTTATGAATTACAAGTTCCACTTTAAATTTTGAACTTATAAAAAAGGGGAGAGGGGACGGGGGGGGGGGGACGGGGGACTTTTAATCAGTATCAATGTATCTTTACCCTTTAAATTATCCTTTGCACCTTTGCTCCCTCTCCATTCTCCTTCTGCACTTTTGTCCATTCTTGTACATTTTCAGAGAGAACACAGACACAGCTGTTCCAAAAAGTACTCTCCTACCAAGTAGAGGCATGCTCCTAACCATGAAAAAGCTACCATTCTTCGCTTCTCTCAACAAAGCCACTGATATTTACAGGAGATTTTGTTCAAATACCTTGCTATCTTATCTGGAAGAAAGAGTTTTTTATTTTTTTAAATAAATTAATGTAAACACTTGAAGCAGTTATCCAGCATAGAAGAAATCAGTCCAAACCGTTCAGGATAAAATAGTAATTAAATGGCCTTAGACTGAAAAGTTTCAGGGAACCTTAAGGTGGTACCTAGTTTAATGTTTAAGTGACAAATACCGGTATTTGCCTGCCTTACAACAAATGCCAAAGTTCTTATTACACACCATACTAAGAACCATGAAAAATAAGCCTATTTGATATTCAGCAGGGTCTTGGCATAGGAAACCTGTATCTATAGTGAAATCTGCTTCCTAAATTCAGCGTTACAGAAAACTTTTTAAATATTAAACATTACGAAATTTTGTCCAAGGAAAACACACACAATCTTTTTGCAAAGATAATCAAAATAGTCTATACCCCACAAATTAAACATGAGAAAATTAATTTCTTTCCCCTTATATCAATCCAATTAACCTTCAATGATGAAAAATTCACATAAAAACAAAAACATATTTAACAAAATAAGAAGATGAGATTCTATGTTAAACATGCAAATCAGAGTACAAAACAAGCATAAAAAGACACAGTAACATTCAATTATTTTGTCAGAGCCGTAAATGATGATTTTTATTTATTTTTTCATCTTTTTCTTTTTATTCCTCAGGACCCAGGCTGTTTTCCATGATTGATGGTTTTAGCTATACACATTGAAAGAGTTGCTATTTTTCTCCTAAAAGTCTTCATTTTCTAAGGTCATTTTCTTTAGGCTGTATTCCCATTCTGTACCACCCATCAGTGATGTCATTCTCAACTTTTAAGCATTTTGAATTGATCAATGCTTCAATAATTCAAAGTATTTATAATTCCAAAAATGTAAACTTGCAACATGCTTCTCATAACTTGTTGTTTATAAATAACTTCACTCATTGAAGTCCATTTTTTTCCTCCAATCTTAGTGGAACACCAAGGAAGATTACAGAATAACCTGTAATTGCCCAAAATGAAGCTGAGCAGCTTTGAGAGTATGGTTGGTTTTTTTGTTTCTTTTTTTTTTTCCCCCTCCAAGAGGCTAGAGCTCCTAGCTCCATTTGCTCTCTACAATGACTGTCAAAATTTCTGACCAATCCCACTGTTTTCAGAAAACAACCTCCAAAATGGCACACACATTCAGTAGTGGAGAGTTGAAGAAGTCACTGCCTCCTGTAATCCCTGTCTCCCTGCTGAAACAGGGATGGCTGCTCAGTTTGAAAATCGTTTCCTGAACTGATAGATTGCAACTCAACGGTTTCGTGCAAACCATAGCTTCTTTGTTTTAAAGAACTTCATATATTAAGCTGTAAGTTGCAATGCTTCAGGAGCTGTTTACAAACAACTCAGCAGTTCCAAAATCTTCTGGGAAACATGTTGGGCAAAAAATTCAAGCTGGAATACATTTCAGTGTTATCTGGTATCAAATATGTCACTGCACAGAAGATGGCTGAAATTGTTCTGTCCATTTTTTTCTGGGCCGAATTTTTCATTCCAGAATGAGTGTTTTGCTGTCATGTAATTTAATACATCTTAAAGCTGGATACTATTCTTTTGCAAAAAAAAGGTTATTCATAAACATATAACTACTTCAAAACCAGCCTGTAAGTATTTTGAGACTAACAGAATAAAACAAAGATATTCTTCACAGTACTCATGACCAGAATAAAAAATCTCAACCAACCAAGAAGCTAAAAATATGAATATAAAACTAAGTATTCTCAGTTAATCAGTAACTCAATTAAGAGTTCTGCAACAGTTTCAAGCATTTTGCTCAAAAATGGATTTTTCTGCCTGTTAATTTTTCAGAATTTTTCTTTAGGGTTCTAAACACATAAGAAATCAAAATGTTAAACAGTTACTTGTTGAAAATTGACTTGAACAAAAGAAGCATATGTTTCTTAAAAAGTAAGGCAAATTTTAGTGAATAAAAATGCAAATATGCATTTTAGCAGTCTTGAATTTATTAATCTGATAGGCTTAATTTCCATTTTCCTGCATCAGCTTTATTTATAAAGTGTCGTGCCCTATAAATGTGCTGTTATTTTCTATAGTCAAGCACCCTCTTAACAAATCTTCTCATTAATATGTAAATTTAAAGTCAATCGGTCTTCTCCCTGACAGCGCTATGAATTCCTAGTGCACTGTATAATCGGCTTTGACTTGGCATCCACTATTTATCATCAAAGATGTCAGTTAGAAAAATTATGGAAAGTACACTGCAATTGATATGACTGCAGTCTACTTTGTCAACACTTAATTGTTCCTCAAATCGTACATTTACATATAAACAGCCTAAATACTGATCCATAATGATGCAAATAAACTAAATTAAAAATCTCTTCTACTGCACAAGATGCCCTGTTGTATGATGTGTTCATTGAAGAACCTATTGATAAAGGCATGCATTTCAACTAGCCCCAGGAAAAAAAAAAATCTGCTAATTTAATTGCTGAATAGGTAGACAAACTAAATTTTGCACTGAAGCTCATGAAAGTGGAAACAAAGTATTATTAATACTATACCACTGGTGAACAATTTTAGGTTGATACCAGCAGTACTGTTACATGAACCTTTTAAATTTGTATAGCAGAAGTCACAGCAGTAACTGTCATTCAGCCAGTCTCAGTGAAAAATGTACATTACAGTGAGAAAGAAATCTAATACTATCAAGACCTCCAAGCTCAGTCCAAGACAGGTCATCCCCTTCTTCTCTTCCTTTACCCAATCACAGACTGAAGTTGGATGAAACCATTTGTGAAACCATATCTTTAGGTAAAGTAAATTACTGACTTTGATTCTTTTTAAAAATTGAAGTTCAGAGGGTGAAGAATGAAAGTAGCTTTCTTACAACAAGCAACACACAATAAGCATTCTGTCTCATTATATAAAAGGCTTTCCTTATTTTAAGCAATTTTATGGAAAGATACGTTCTTACAACATAATTTTCACCTGAAATGAAATCAAATGATATAACTTTCTCTGGGTTCTGGGATCATTTTATATTCATTACACTTTGGTACACCAAACATCCTTTTATGTGACTGTATGAAGTTAATCTCCAACTACTGTCGCAAAACAGTATACAAATCAATGAATATGCACATCTTTAAACATGAATTAGTTTCAAATTAGGCGGTAAAACTTAACAACAGTAATGCCCCAAGTCTGTATAATACAAACAATCAGAGTTGTGGAGCAGTTTTATAATCTTTTTTCCAGAAGTATTCTTTTAATTTAAACTGTTACTTGGAATTAAAACCATACTGAAACCAATGTCAATAACATTAATTTCTTAAGCTCTTTGATTCTGTTGCTACAAGTGGTAGGATTTTTATTTTGAATATTCTTTTTTCTAAATTTTAAGGATATACTTATAATTAATTACAAAATAAAAATGTCACAATATTTACAGTACGCATTTCAAGAACAAATATGTAAGTCTCCACATAGCCTCTGAAATTATTAGGTTACTTTGTTAAGCTCTGTTAGAGTTCAGTATGATGTGGCACTGGGTATTCAAATTTACAATGAAAGTAGAGTCTATCCAGTTTCAGGGCAGAATGGCAAACCTTTTCAATGCTGACTCACGTAAAATCACCTACAGCACAGAACTATGCCACTTAAAGAACCACAGAAAGCCAAGTCCCTTCTGCTAATGGGCTGCACCTGGGGTACATCACAACAGGTGAGAGCCTATAAAAAGAATTTTCACACTATGAAGGGTGGAAGCCTTGTATTTGTGAAGTCTTAGAGAGTTAAGGCTTATTCATTTGACTTCCATTTTTGTTAAAGTCTGTGTAAAAACATATTAAAAACTAAGCATAAACAAAATCAGAAATAATTCAGAACTCGAGCACACAATAATAATTAAGACTCACAAACTTACCGTTTTCCAGGGGCTTACAAACTGTGTACGTGCATATCGAGTTAACATGTGGATTATAACAACTTGGCCCCATTCTTCCACATCAACCAACAAGTTACAGAGCTTTCTGTAGTTTTTGTGGATCAGATCTATTCTATCCGGACACACTTCCTCAAATGCCATCACAACGCTCCCAGCTACCAGCTAGAAAACAAAATATAAACCAGAAGGTCAGTGTTCCCTCTACAGTTCATCCACAAATCAGAATCAGAATTAATACTAGCAATTCTCAGCATTTTAAGATACGTTGAATTTTAAATTGTTTCTATTCAAGGAAAACAAACATCAGTAACAAAAAGCCCTAAGCCCAAAGAAATAGTATCTTATTTAAAATAGAATTGGGGTAGGTTTATTAGAGCAAACATTTACTGTTCCTATTATACACATAAATCTTAGCTCTCAGCCCTGAAGACACAGTGCAATGTAAGCACTTTTTTTTTTTTTTTTTCTTTTCTTACAGTTATAGTTTCTAAATAAATTATCAGGGAACTTGCAATTAACTCAGAAATAACACGACACAGCAACAAAGCATAATACAGCAATATGCCCGACAAGGTCTATTTGGATTCTCTTATCAACACTGGCATGATCAAACTAAAGATGAGCTGGGGTAAGTTTCCCAAGCACTACTGGGATCTAAACTTCTCTCTTGATATGACTGTAAATTAACTGTAATATGAAATTTCATCTTTAGCATTTCATGAATACACTGTGCAAAAAAGGCAAAAAAATTAGCAATACAATTCAGAGAATATATTATTAACACTTTTCCTCAAAGAGCACAAGCAGAATTTCTGCATGTTCACCTTTTTTTCTTCTTTTACTGGTTCTAAAGTTACAGAAATGTATCGTTTATGTCCTGTTATGACCTCACATACTTTCTGATCCCATGTGAAATGAATATATATACAGAGATCCTCCTACAGGCTATGATTATAAAATCAGCTTTGCTTTCATGAGAAAATGAAATACATTCCCAACATTCTAACACTTCAAGGCTTATTCAAACCTCCTGATGTTTTTTTTCTTCTAAATATAAAGAAAGAAACCTTTCTTGGGATAACTGTTTAAATTCTGGCAGCAAATTACTGTAACTGTGGGTAAACCAAAAAAGCTGAACATGTATAGTAAGGACATGTCATTGTGTGCCTAGAATTATTGTTCTAATGCTTTAATTAAGATTTGTTTCGTGTCAAAGTACACGTTAAGTCAAGTAACTAGAATATGAAACTTTATATGAAGCAGCTGATATGTATGCAGTTAGCATGCATGCAGTATAGCCTTCTGGCAGCAAATTAATGTCATATTCTATCTGAGCACTGGGGATCTGCATTTCAACCTCTAAAATTTCCCCAATGACTTAAAGTAAGCAATTAAATAGGAGTGCAGTTTATTGAAATTGTACTATTTGAGAAATATTAAATACAATGATATTCATATGCTACATTTTTCTCCCTGTATTTGGCTGACATTTGGTTTATTAGTATGCACCCAACATTACAATTGAAAGAAAACAGCTCAGAATATAGTCTTCCTATTATGCTAAACAAGTTTCAGGCTCTGTGGGGATTTTATGAATTACCAATAAGAATAAACGTGAAGTTGCATTTATTGTCTTCAGCCCCATCCACATACTTATACCTGCTGGCCTCAAGAAGCATACAATTCATTCCAGGGTGTAAAATTTGATTATTTCATACAGCTAAATAAGACACATACAATACCTAAAATAATTTCCTAATTTTTCCTGCATCACAAAAACAATAGGTTGTTGTTGTTGTTTTACTAAACTTTCTTCTTAACAGCTTGCTGCATTAAGCTGTTCTGTCATTACCAACTGCTGACAGTTTGTTTACGTGTGGTTCCAAAGCTCAGCAGAATACAGTGGTCAGCTCCAGGCAAACCACTACCAGGCCAGATGAGTTGGGGAGGGAGAAGGCAAAGGGAGGAAAGCGTCACTGCTTTCCTGCAAGTGATTTCATTACAATGCAAAACCATAAACTAAAGACCAAGTTGCAGAAGACAGTGTGAAGGCTGTGAAGTTTTAGAAGAAATAGATGACACTTGAGACCACAGACTTTTTTTGTCACTATCCCATTGACTTTATTGTGAATATTCTATACCTCCACACTACAGCATAGTATAGGGTCCCTTGACAGGTTTGAAATATAAGAGGAGAAAAGGAGGGAGAGAAGAAAGGAGAGAGATGCATGAGTGCATACACACACAGATTTATGACTACAAAAATAGTTGCAGACTAGTATTTAAACCATTTAGGTTCATAGGTGAAGGATGATACAGACACTGGTGTCTGACTGCAGTTCAGGCATGGATACATTTGCCTATTAACTGCTACTAGTACTGTACACGCATTATGTTGTATTTCCCTTTTGTTTAGATAATACTTTGAAAGCTGACAGAAAATAATTCATTTAACAGTAATTTTGATTTTTTAAAACTGAGCACTTATTCATAGAATGGGTAACTAAAATAGATTCCTAAATCAATTTAAACCAAGCTGCTTTAATAAAACGCTGAGCATATATTCATTCCCTCTTTCTCAAAAAAAAGTGAACATTCCATACTTGGTAGTTGCTGTCCACCAGCCAGATCTTCAGAACTACAGACTTGTTGGTCCCTTTGTAATTCACAAGATAGAAGAAAGTTTTAAGTTCTGAATTCAGTGCCAGGGAAGCTCATGGAGCAGATTATCTTGAATGTCATCATGCGGCACTTGCAGGGCAAGCAGGTGATCAGGCCCAGTCAGCATGGGTTTATGAAAGGCAGGTCCTGCTTGACGAACCTGATCTCCTTCTATGACAAAGTGACACACTTAGTGGATGAGGGAAAAGCTGTGGATGTGGTTTACCTTGACTTCAGTAAGGCTTTTGACACCGTTTCCCACAACATTCTCCTCAAGAAACTGGCTGCTCGGGGCTTGGACTGGCGTACGCTTCGTTGAGTTAAAAACTGGCTGGATAGCTGGGCCCAAAGAGTTGTGGTGAATGGAGTTGAATCCAGTTGGAGGCCGGTCACTAGTGGCGTCCCCCAGGGCTCAGTACTGGAGCCGGTCCTCTTTAATATCTTTATTGATGATCTGGATGAGGGGACTGAGTGCACCCTCACTAAGTTTGCAGATGACACCAAGGTAGGTGCGTGTGTCGATCTGCTCGAGGCTAGGAAGGCTCTGCAGGAGGATCCGGAAAGGCTGGACCGATGGGCTGAGGCCAACTGTATGAAGTTCAACAAGGTCAAGTGCCGGGTCCTGCACCTGGGGCGCAACAACCCCAAGCAGAGCTACAGGCTGGGAGATGAGTGGTTGGAAAGCAGCCTGGCAGAGAAGGACCTGGGAGTACTGGTTGATAGTCGGCTGAATATGAGCCAGCAGTGTGCTCGGGTGGCCAAGAAGGCCAACAGCATCCTGGCTTGTATAAGAAGCAGTGTGGCCAGCAGGTCTAGGAAAGTGATTGTCCCCCTGCATTCGGCTCTGGTGAGGCCACACCTCGAGTACTGTGTTCAGTTTTGGGCCCCTCACTACAAGAAGGACATGGAGGTGCTCGAGAGAGTCCCCAGAAGGGCGACAAAGCTGGTGAGGGGTCTGGAGAACAAGTCTTACGAGGAGCAGCTGAGGGAGCTGGGCTTGTTCAGCCTGGAGAAGAGGAGGCTCAGGGGCGACCTTATCGCACTCTACAGGTACCTTAAAGGAGGCTGTAGAGAGGTGGGGGTTGGTCTATTCTCCCACGTGCCTGGTGACAGGACAAGGGGGAATGGGCTCAAGTTGTGCCAGGGGAGGTTTAGGTTGGATATTAGGAAGAACTTCTTTACAGAAAGGGTTGTTAGGCATTGGAATGGGCTGCCCAGGGAAGTGGTTGAGTCACCATCCCTGGAGGTCTTTAAAAGACATTTAGATGTAGAGCTTAGTGATATGGTTTAGTGGAGGACTTGTTAGTGTTAGGTCAGAGGTTGGACTCGGTGATCTTGGAGGTCTCTTCCAACCTGGACAATTCTGTGATTCTGTGATTTAAAATTTATGGTGGGGCACAGAGGTGACACAGAACTAATCTGTGTCTTCCTTCTGCAAAAGAGTGGGAGCAGGGCCAGTGCACAGAATGCTCTGAGTCATCTCATATGAACAGCACAGTATTTTAAAAAGTTACCGTGAACAAAACACAACTTGATATAAAGAAATAGCCAACCACATTGAAATACAGGAATTTTAAATAATTATTTATTTCAATTCACGTTAGTAACCTTCTTAAGTTTACAATGAGAATGCTGACACTTATGAACACTTGCAAATAGTAACAAAAATTTGAATATATGCTAGGGGTGCACAAGATGAACAATAATTTTATTCCTGTAGCAAGTCCCTAGTTTTACAAGGTAATACAGGAATTGCCATATACGACAACATGACTTAAGATCATGCCTCTCTCCTCCTGTTACAACATTCTCCAAAATCAAGCTTTTCATTTTTGGGGGGGATGTATAACAGTCTTAAAATGCATTGGTAACAAGGATTTATCTGAGATTTCCTAATGCTTTCTTAATATGAGACCATTTTCTATTTGATACTCTTCTCCCTGTAGTACGATCCCACTATACATCTAAACATCAGATGAACAGCTAATAATGTTTGTTTATTAAATGCTCAACATTCCATAAAAATATTTAGAATTAAAACAAAATGATCCAATCAGAATATAAAACCAAAAAATATTGGTTTCCAAAAAACAGTCAGTTAATTTCCATCTTACTATGTCAATAGTAGCTTTTTGTGTAAGGAGAGAATATAAATCACTCCAACAAAACTAGCAATGAGCTCATCAAATTCAAATGCTGCTTTCCATTTATGTATTTTTTATATTAAAGCAATAAACATGGTTCATCTGTCTTCCACTGGTTGCCACATTTTTCTGTGCTGTTGCTATGAACTTCAGCCATTAGCTGTGCTCCAAGGTAAACTACATGAACCATCAACAAAAGTGACACCCAATCTATGGAGTTCATATTTTCTCCAGATTATCTATGCTAGTTGACAAGCTGGTAATGAAAAAAATCACACTAAGCAAATGGTTCCTCTAATAACAATAAATTTTCTATAAAATTATGAAGGGTACAAAACGTTTCCTTGCATCTATTTTGTCATGAATTCTAATTAACGCTGCAAAAACCTGAGAGTGCTGGGTCATCACAAGAAGTGCATCGAGGTTTGATTGATAATACAGTGCAAGTTGGCCTATGCTGCCAAGATTTCTCTCTCTCAAATTAATGGCCACCCCACCTGCCCTAATCATACAGCCCAAATGATATTCCCCTTCTTATTTCAATTTTCTGAAGGCAAGGAAACTGGAAAAGATCAGTCATTTATCTTCTAATAGTGGGATAATAGATCTATCACAATAAAACATCTGCACAAACTCAGTAATTTTTTTCCACAGAAGTGAAGCTTTTACCAACATTACATCAATAAGTTAAGAAAACAATGTCTTAGACATATATTTTGTTTTTTAAACCAAAACATTAACTTATTAACAGAAGCCTACTGTTGAATAGAAGAAAGCCCAGTGTTTTTTTCCCCTCATTATACCCAAAGACACTGCTTTAGTTTCAAAGATCAAGATACTCATTGCAAAGCCATCATCAGTTCCTAAGATCATTTTTTAAATGTTAGAGGTCTCACTTCACAAGAATCTGTACTTCATCTAGTAACGACGCAGTCTGTAAAAGAAATCTCACATTTGTACAAAGACTTTTTGTCCTCCAAATAGAGTTCAAATTAGGTTATATCTGTTATATTTAGAAGTACATTTTTGCACCAGAACAGAATAATGAATATTAATTTTAGAAGTAGCTTAATGTGATGAGAGAATTCTCATTAAAGGGTAAAATATTATTTAAACAGAGGCTAAAGAAGTTAGCCTTTGGAAAAGAGTGTAAATCTTATTAGCAATAAATAGATTCCATGCAGTAAACTTATTTACTCTCAGTCTTCACCTAAAACACATCTCTATCCCACTCTGTATTTCTTCACAACAGAGGCTTCTGGTGACACATTAGGACTACATACTTTGGAATCAATGAGCTTCTGCAAGTCTTACCAATGTGTTTTGAAATTTCTCTCCAATATTCTTCTTTTTTAGAGGAGTTCAAAGGTAGTACTGCACTCTGTATTCTACCTCGTCCCAGAAAAAGTGCTGTAGTAGCAACAGTTATGATATACTGCAAAATGTGTGGCTACTTTCCAACCCCATCCTCTGGATGTGGCTGAAAAACGTCATGTTATCAGGCAGCATACACGTATTTATATTTTCATACAACTATAGTAAACGTTTACTGTCTTAAAGAGGCAATTGTCCCAACAAAATAAAATCAGATTAAAGACAATGGAAACGAATTTGGACATTTTTAAGATGCCCACCATCGCTGCAACTACTTCCCAGCTAAAGGTCTACATTATGCCTTTACTTTTCAGCTGCAACTTTAGATACACAACTTTGGGATACTTTAATTTGGACTGAAGAACACGTCAGAAATTCTTTTTACCTGAATATTTTTAAAAATGGACATGATTCCTTCTCAATATTGACACTATTTTATTTTTTACTGCTATAACTCAGGTATCACTAATGCATGTGATTTTTATTGTTTGCAAAAATCAGAGTTATAAAATACACAAGCTAAAAACCCAATGCAGTTCTATAGTCCTTCACAGTATGCCAAAAGCAACTTAAGCGGTAAGTCCTACCTTCAACCCTAAATCCCAAACCCAATAGGCTTGTTAAGCAAATAACATAAATAAATAAATAGGAAAAAAATTACTCTAAAATATCCAATTATACCTTCACACACACATATATAATACGTGCACCTTCACACACATATATTATATATATCTGACACACTGTATTACTTTCTGAAAAAAATCACTAGCATAAAAAAACATGCTCTTATCTTCATTTCGACAAAGTCACATTAGGTACTCCGTTATCTAGAGTCACTAGCAAAATAAAAGCAGCAGACATTCATGCTATTTTATTTGCTTATCACAGTCTGGGCCAGTTTTTCTATAAGCAACAGTAAAAACAAAAATTAGTTTAGGTTATTATAGTAAAATACTTCTAAATATCTGTTTAAAAAACAGACATACTGGTACAAAATCACGGATTTGCTGATATACTGTAATTATGCTAAACAAATCTCTGGCTATGTGGCAGATTGACCCTTCCCCCCAACTTGGTGTCCTCTGCAAACGTACTGAGGGTGCACTCAATTCCCTCATCCAAGTCATCAATAAAGATATTAAAGAGGATGGGCCCCAACACCAACCCCTAGGGAACACCGCTTGTGACCAGCTGGATTTTGCTCCATTTACCATCACTCTCTGGGACCGGCCATCCAGCAAGTTTATAACCCAGCAAAGTGTGTACCTGTCCAAGCCATGGGCAGCCAGTTTCTCCAAGAGAATACTGTGGGAGACCGTGTCAAAGGCCTTGCTGAAGTCTAGGTAAAGTACGTCAACAGCCTTCCCCTCATCCACCCAGCAGGTCAACCAGTCATAGAAGGAGATGAGGTTGGTCAGGCAGGACGTGCCTTTCATGAACCCATGCTGACTGGGCCTGATCCCCCAGTTGTCCCACATATACATACATTGCTTGATTGAACTCAAGATGACCTGTTCCTTCTCCTTTCCTGGCACCGAGGTCAGGCTGGCAGGCCTGTAGTTCCCCGGGTCCTCCTTATGACCCTTCTTAGAGATGGGCGTCATGTTAGCAAGTCTCCAGTCATCTGGGACCTCTCTGGATGACCAAGACCACGGACAGACAATGGAAAGCGGCCCAGCAATCACATCCACCTACTCCCTCAGCACAAGATCCACCTCAGGTGGATCCCATCTGGCCCCATGGACTTGTGACAGTCCAGGTGGAGCAGCAGGCCCCTAACTGTTTCCACCTGAACTGTGGGGGGTTTCTTCTGCTCCCCATCCCAGACTTCCAGGTCAGAAGGCTGAGTACCCCAAGGATAAGCAGTCTGACTAGTAAAGACAGATGTAAAGAACACATTAAGAACTTCAGCCTTTTCCTTATCCTCAGTAGTCATGTTCTCCCCTGCATCCAGCAGAGAATGGAGATTCTCCTTGGCTCTCCTCTTACCATTAATATATTTGTAAAAACACTTTTTGTTATCCTTAACCATAGTGGCCAGGTTGAGCTTGTGATTGCCTTTAGCCTTCCCGATTTTCTCTCTGCATATGCTGGCAACTTCCTTGTACTCTGCCCAAGTTGCCTCTTCATTCCAGGGTGTAAAATTTGATTATTTCATACAGCTAAATAAGACACATACAATACCTAAAATAATCTTCTAATTTTTCCTGCATCACAAAAACAATAGGTTGTTGTTGTTGTTGTTTTACTAAACTTTCTTTTTAACAGCTTGCTGCATTAAGCTGTTCTGTCATTACCAACTGCTGACAGTTTGTTTACGTGTGGTTCCAAAGCTCAGCAGAATACAATGGTCAGCTCCAGGCAAACCACTATCAGTCCTGAGTTGTGCGTAATTAGGCTAGATGAACTGGGGAGGGAGAAGGCAAAGGGAGGGAAGAGTCATGTTAGAACCCACTTGCAGCACAGCAAGTTTATCAGGATGCAAAACTCAACACTGCAATTCGTTTAGCCATCTTTGAGGATATGGTAATGATGGTTAACTTGGTACTTTTTGCAACTTAGATTAACTGAGAGTTTGGCTTTTACCTGAATCTTTGTGTTTAATCATTTAAGAAGCAGAATGATCTTTCATTTGTCACTAGAAATTTTAATGACATGTTGAGGGTAAGGTTCTCTCTCATTTCAAGTTTTGCTTACTTCAGCTTATATTAAAACTTACTACTGATTGAGACCTAACAAATGAACACATTTTGTAGAGTCTGATAAAACTGTTTAATTTTACTGTAGTAAAATTCCCATCCAGACAGTTTCTTGCTACTTAAAATGTAAAATGACTCCAACTAATTTAAATATATTTTACCTTTTCTATGCAACATAAACTACATTAATAATCCACAATAGCATGTTCTCTTCGAATAACTTTGTTTTACATTAAATGCAGAGGTATCTATGTTTAGTAGGTATTCTACCTCATTTTAATATAGAGGTTGTTAGTAAGTTTCAAAAATACCGTGAGAGTTCGAGTGGTTATAGAAAAGAAACTGAGTAAAAACTTATTTTTAATTAAAGAGAATTTTCAAGCATCACTTGAACAACAAATACTCAATTGTAATATACATCATTAATGATAAAAGGTACACTCCCCCTCCAATCATATCTAAAAGGAATGGAACAAGAACAAAAATGAAAAATCACATGCCGGATTTCCCCCATCCAAATATCATATACAGCAAGCACGATGCTTGTTTGGAGATTATTGGCCTTTAGCACACAGAAATGCCAAAAGTAACCAGACACTTTGATGTGAGGACTGTGACATACTTCCGTTAGGGGAAAAAAGAAAAAGCTGAGAATCACTACTGTTCTACAGTTTCCAAATTCACTAGGATTCTCCCACTCTGGTAAAGACACTATCTAATGAAATAGTACTGTGAACCTGAACTACTGGCATTAGGTTAAAACCATACGGGGGTGGTAACTAATGCTGATAATAAGGGAACAGCTTCTGTGCACTTGCATTGCAAGAATCCAAAGACTAGCATGAAGTAAACACATGGTCTGAGTTCCACATTACTACCCTTCAAATTTCAGACCAACTCACTATTAAACAGGCAATGGAAGCTGCAAAAAAGAGTGAAAAATAGCATTAATCAAACAGATGGATTTCATATGGCTATAGTGAAATGCTGTTGTTCTACAGCTCAGACCCATTTCTAGAATTCCTGTGAAGACAAACCTGGCAATTTTCTTCACAAAAGTTTTTAGAAAATAGTTTGCAGTCTTTGCCTATTTATCCACGTAGGACACGTTTTTTTTCTTGTATGTTAAGTATAGGAAATTTAGTTTTCCTTACAAAACACAAAAAGGTGATTGATTCAAATTAATATAAACATCACAGAAGAGCTTAAATAAGGCATCGCAGCTTAAGTAAGAAAGATTAAGTATCCTATGTAAGCTTGTGTAGTCTACATATGAATACCTGCACATAGAGACCACCACCTGGACTGGAGTGCACCCTCAACAAATTTGCTGATGACTCTAAACTGTGAGGTGCTGTTGACTCCCTGGAGGGATGAGAAGGCTTGCACAGGGATCAAGATAGATTGGAGCATTGGGCTATCATCAACAGCATGAAGTTCAACAAAGGAAAATGCTGGGTGCTGCACCTGGGATGGAGCAATGCTGAATACAGGTACAGACTGGGAGATGAGTGTCTGGGAAGCAGCCCAGCAGAACAGGATCTGGGGGTGCTGGTTAACAGCAGGCTCAGCATGAGCCAGCAGTGTGCTCTGCAGTCAAAAGGGCAGACTGCATTTTGGGGTGCATTATACACAGCATAGCTAAAAGCCAACTGGTCAAAAGTTGTGATTCTCCTGCTATATTTAGTGCTGGTGTAGCCTCACCTTGAGGTATTGTATACAGTTCCGGGCTCTACAAAAGGATGTTAAGGTACGTGAAAGCATCCAGAGGAGGGCAACAAAGGGTAACGGGGCAGGAAGGCCTGTCCTGTGAAGAAAGTCTGAGGACACCTGGGTTGTCCAGTATAGAGAAAAGGAGGCTGAGAGGCAGCCTCACTGCTCTCTGCAACTTCCTGAGGAGGGGACGTGCAGAGGGAGATGCTGGCCTCTGCTCCTGGTCAGTGTCGACAGGACACAAGGGAACAGCACGAAGCTGCACCAGGGGAAGTTCAGACTGGACATTCTAGGAAAAGCTCCTTTACTGTGAGGGTGGTCAAACCCTGGAAAAGGCTTCCTAGGGAGGTGGCTGATATCCCATGCCTGTCAGTGTTCAGGAGATATTTGGACAATACTCTCAATAATAAGCCCTGTTTTTTGTTCAGCCCTGAAGAGGTCAGACAGCTGGACTAGATGATCTTTGAATGTCCCTTCCAACTGAACTATTCTATTCCATTCTACCCGTACAGTGGCTGCATCTTTTCTACTCTAAAAAGACAGAAGTAGCTTAAAATGGCAAAACTGTTTCCTGCACTGTGAGTGAATTGCTATGTTCTCTAAATAGAGTCAGAAGATGAAAACTTATTCACAGCAGAATTATCTGGTAACAAAACACTAATGCATTTTATGCTTTTTGCTAGCAAATTTGGAGGCTTCCTGGGAACATTCAGTGGAACATGACCGAAAATGACTACTAAAACTGGAGCTTTACTGTGCTAGATTGGTCTTCCCAAAGACATACTATCAAGAAGTAAACAGAGACAGATCCATTTTATACCACAATAAGCTGTGGAGCCTGGGATGAAACACTGTATATTACAATGCAGTTTTGATTCAAAGTCCCAAAAAGAGATTTGTATTGTTCCTTTTCAGAATTCTTCTTAGCCCTTCTTGAAGAAGTAAAATTTCTGAAGCTGAAATGTCTCAGCCCAAAATCAGGCCTTGCTAAGGAACAGACCAATAGGAACAGAAGGAGGAAAACACTTCAGCAGTTAACTGTATTATGTCTCCAATGCTTTTCTGAAAAGGTCTAGAAGACCAAGATCTAGACCATCGTTATCATCTTCTTGAATGTGCTGGGGGAAAAAATAGCTTAACTATGACTATTGCTTCAGCTGGTATTCTCATACACTATGTCCATTATTCATTGCCACAAAGGCATCAGAACAATGGCGTATACTAAGCAATGAGAATTAACTTCCTCTGTAAGCATCTCCAAGTGCCACAATTAAGTCATTGGGAAAAAGAAGATGCAAACCTACTTTTTTCCTCTAATGTTTTGAAAATATATATGTGTAAAAGACTACTTGTTGGATAACTTGCCTTTTACCTTAAGGAATAAGGACTAGGGAACAGAGTGAAAATTCAAGGATTTCATTTTTCTGCCATGAGCAATAAAAAGAAACAAAGATGGCTTCTCTGTCGTTTATGCCTCCACAGGTATACAGAATCTAATCTCACATTCACAGATTGCATGCACACCAAGAGCATGAACCACAAAAACAAAATACACAAAGAACCACTGGGGGGCAACTCCACAGAAGCACAAAGGCCTCTGACAAATGCGTACAGGTCAGGTGTGGATGCAGTCAGGAGAACTAACTAACTGATTTACTGTCTGCTGAGCCATTAAGCTCTGACACTCTCCTTCAGCAACCCTTCAGCGGAAGTTGTGAGATGCCTATTAGAGATCGACACCATTTATGTCCCGGACATCTGGACTGTACTAGAATAACAGACAATATATTCCTGTACATTTCATTAGTAATAGACGATAATGTTAGACGTAAATAGTAAAATTAAAGTTAAAACAAAAAACAGCAAGCAAGTGGCTAATAGTAGCTGAAGCAACACACTCTTCTGGTACCTAGCAATACTTCCCTTTAATCAAAAATCATGACATTTGCTACATTACTCATCTGAGCAAGAATAAGAGAAATGTTTTAAATTACATCTCTATCTTATATTTGAAGTCCATCTTTTGACTCCTTGCTCAATTACCTGACTTAAACTTGTGAAAATTAATTGTAGTGGGTACAGAAAGAAAAGTATTAGAAATGTGAACATCTGACCTCACAATGTGAGACATCCAAGAGTTCGTATAGAAGACTTGTATGTATTACAGGGTAGGCAAAATATAAAGGGGGTGTTAAATCTACAGAAATTATAACGGGACATCAGTTTCACTTAACAGGTGGGAAGAGGAAATATTTGCAAGGACAAACTAGTGCTCATCAAGTATTGCTTAACAGCTGCACACACTACAAAGCAGATTGACTTCAACAGGTATACTATGCATCATACAGAAGTAATGTATTTTTAAAATATCACAAGCAAATAGAAATGATCTAGATAACATCTCGATGAAAAAGTGTTTATACAGAGACACTTATATGCTTATTCGTGTCGTTATCTAACTTTCATTTTCAAACTTAAGTTTAAAAAAGCATACACAAAAAACACACTAACAAAACAGATGAAGAATACCTATGATGCAAGCAAAATTACCTGTCTTATAGATGGAGGTAATCAGTATTAAATAGACAGTATCCTGCATATACATACAATGATGCTTATATTTTGAAGCATATTGTTGTGGTTTAACCCAGCATGCAGCTAAGTACCACACAGATGTTCAATCACTTCCCCCTGCCCCACAGTGGGATGGGGGAGAGAATCAAAAAAAGTAGAAACTCACAGGTTGAGATAACGACAACTTAACAGGCCAGAAAGCAAAGGAAAATAATAATAATGATGATAAGAGAATATACAAAGCAATTGATGCACAATGCAATCTGTCACCATCCACTGACCAATGCCGATGCAGGCCTTGAGCAGCAGAACCCCCACCCCAGCTAAACCCCCAATTTGTCTGAACATGATTCCACATGGTATGGGATATCCCTTGGTCAGATTGGATCAGCTGTGCCCCCCTCACAGTTCCTTGTGTACCCCCAGCAAGGGCTGGCAGGCCAGCATGAGAAGGTGAAAAGTCCTTGAGTTAGTGTAAGCTCTGCTCAGCAACAACTAGAACATTGGTATGTTGTCAACACTTTTCTCTTCCAAAATCCAGAACACCATACCAGCTACTATGAAGAAAATTAACTCTATCCCACCCCAAACCAAGACACATAAAAACACATTATCAAGACTTAAGCAGAAACCACAGGCTGTCATTCAACAGTATGTAATATAATCCTTTAACTATATATATTTTATTTATATATATATATATATATATATATATACACACACACATACACACACACACACTTAAATGGAGGGAGAGAAGGAGGGAGTATTTATGTAATAGCAACATTGGCTCTTACCGTACTTCTATCCTTCAAAAGCTTTTCTATCACTTCAATTAACATTTCCTTTTGCTCTGGATCAAGACTAGAAGGAAAAATGAAAACTTTTTACATATTTGGTCAGAGATATCAAAAATTTTTAAAGTTCAGGTTTGTTGTCCTCCAGGCACAAGCTAGGAACCAAAAGTGTTAAAGAAACTACTTCCAGAGAAATCAAGTATTCCAAAGAAATGATTTTAAAATACCCTCACTGAGAAAAGTTCAGTATGGAATATAAATATGAATTGAAAAAATATAAAGATTACAGAACACACATAGGTAGTATAACAAAGATAACAATCTTAATACTTAAAAAAAAAGATGAAAATTTTAAGATTTAAGAAATATTAAGAGAGACCAACACATTAGGGAGAACTTTACTGCTTCAAATGTTAAATCACAAGGACATCAGTGCTTCTGCAGAAGGGACCATAAGCATGAAAGGATTCAGTACTAAATGAACATCACACCAAGCAGAATGATACCTTTACTACTTGATTAATAACATAAAGCTTCAAATAAGACACTTTGTTAACTTGATCAATTTTAGTCAGAAGTGTGGGAATTCAAAACGTTTTACAAGTTGTAGTCAAAGGTATATGTACCAAGCTGATGTGTAATCTAAAGAAAAATAGGCTGCTTCAAGTCCTATATAAACAGTAAAGCTGGAGGTAAAACAGCAGTAACAAAAAAAAAGGCTTTTTATTAACCTTTTGCATATTCAATAAGCAGAGAAAAGTTTGCCAGACATATTGTTCATTGCCAGACTTGCTTCCTAGCTTTCTTTTGTACTATACACAAGACACAACTGGTAGGCAAGGACTAACTTTTCGTTCCAGTTTCTTCTTCATCATGGATCCATACAGCATGGAAGAACTCAAAGCCAAGACAGAAGAAAATACAAAGATACAGCAGACTCAAAGAGCCATATGGACATAGAGTTCTGTAACTTTGAAAATTCATTTCAATATGGATACAATCACAATTAAGTAAGGACGCATTTGGTCATCATTGTACACTTCAGTTTCAATGCTGACTGATGAATTGCCCTAAAGCACAGTACATTCTTTACAGTACAGATTCACAAATGAGTATCTAGCTGCGTACTACTTCACTACGGCTGTAATATCTAGCAATACCAGAGCATGCTAAATGGATAACTAAACTTTGTTAGAAGCCCGTACTGTCAGCATATGTAAAACAACAGCATTGTTCTATCCCTATTTTTACAGTCATCTTTTGTTGCAAGTTCTATTTTTGTTTAAACAAAAAAACAAATTTCAGTGGATCTTCTGCCAATGACCAAAACCTTCAGATGAAAAGCCCAAAGTCTTTCTAATAGGCCTTATTTCAAATCTTTAAAGTTGGCATGAGAAAGAGGGAGGTGAATAATTTAGTACTAAGACATTTTGAAAAATAACAAATCTGTACATGGTCAAGACAATCTCTGAGAAGGGTTTTGATGACTGAATTCCCATTTCTCCACCTCCTCTCTCTGAAGTTTTAGATAAGGACAAGAAAAGGCTAAAGAGCTCAGAGCGATGTGTTCCCATGATGGCATCTATTAGCAATAGCACGGTATGTATTAATACTAGTGATGGAACTTTTAAGAAGTCCTTTTCCAAATCTTGCTGCAAGTAACTTCAAGTACAGTTTTCTATTGATAGACAGAAGACACCAATAGCTTTGAAGTGCACTCTAAATAAGCAAGAGGTCTGACATTTTCAATGATAAAATTACTCCAATGTAGCTAGCAATGTTGATTGCTTTGGGCACAAATGTTGCTGTTCATACTATGCCTGAAATCTCCTCTGCTTGGATATGTGAGGTTCCTGCTGCTAAGATTGATTGAACCACTAATGAACAAGCTCTTCTAGGTCAGGCATACATCCAAACACCATGATACTAAATGCAAGGAAGATTGGAGTATCGAGCCTGCATCCATAAGTCTGTAACACTAAGTGAGCCACAGGACTATGAAAGAGATAGAGAAGTTATGGAAACCAAAAAGTAAATGAAGCATACAGGCACTATTAGAATAAACTGCTAGTGCTTCTTGCTTAAATGCTCTCAGAAGATGGAGTAATTAGATGTAGGACAGTACATAAACTGTTGACTGATCTTCAAATCAAAAATCCATGCCCTGCAAAATTCTGATTCTGACCAACTTCAGAGTCTTCTGAAATGATTTGCTTATAAAAAAAATAGGCCAGAAGACAGCCTTGCCACCAGTGAATGATCTGTATCACTGAACTGTGGAGCTACCAGTCACGATCCCTCTTGACACATCTGCTGACACTGCCAGTTAAAGACCCTTATTTGAAGGCAAACTAACTGTATCTGCCTATAGAGGAATTAATTTGATGGTCTCTTCACCAGTTCTGAGAACTGCTGCTTCTTCACATAATCCAGAAAATTATATTCTCTCCCTTTGTCCTGTGGTAAACCAGGGCTATGAGCTATGACAACTGTACAAGTGTATTTTTAAAACATGATGGTAAAGTTGGCATGCTTTCTATAAACAGCTCTCAAATCCTTCTACCATGGACAAAATTGCTAGTTACGACTCTATTCACAAGTTACAATGAAGTTTATTGTAGTCCAGGTAGGGTGGACTGTACAGCTACAGCAGTTTGAAACCTCACATTATGATGCCTAGGACATTTATGTGAAGTAAAAACTTTTGTGAACGGTGTACAGGTCCTCTAAACCATTAAAAATAATTTGGGGAATATTATTTTCATCTGCAAATGAAAAC
Organism: Cygnus atratus; assembly: GCF_013377495.2. Taxonomy (NCBI): domain Eukaryota; kingdom Metazoa; phylum Chordata; class Aves; order Anseriformes; family Anatidae; genus Cygnus; species Cygnus atratus. The sequence goes on along the minus strand of NC_066396.1, from coordinate 24,910,850 downwards.
AGGCAGGGATTAATTACTGTGAGATGCACGTCCATTTTACTACCAGTCAGGAAGTCACGGAAACTAGCAGAAAGTGAAGCCAGTTTCTTCAAATCATGCTGCAAGGAATAAGCTTTTTATAGTATTTGCAAGAATGATTTCAAGATCTTGCTGAATAAGACTGTACTCGTCTCTTTGTACCCACCTCTTTTTAAGAGCTCTTCCATAACAAGAATTTCAGAAGAGGGAAGAGGACGATTTGGAAGAGGTGGATTTGCATAGATAAAATTTCTACTAGGTAGTATTCATTTGTCATCTACACTACAAACCACAATGAATGCCTTTAAGATGAAAGATACAGATGCTAAACACAAATCTTAGATTCTGAGAAGACGCATCAAAATATTTACTTAAAGTGATGACAGTAACTGGCATATTAAAAAGCAAAAGATGTGAGTGTACCAGTTTCTTTCTAAATCTTTTCATACTTACCCTGTTATTCTAGCAAGCATGAGACAGTTCAGGGGTGCATTGTTGTATCAAGTTTGAACCAATTCCACAAATGAAGATTTTAATTTCTGAAACTTACAATACATCCGAATTTGCTATACATATATCAAAGCACTATAGTTGTTAACCAAAACACCTTGATCTTAAAAGAGTATTACAAGAACATGCCATGGAAAACAAGGGAGGAAAGAAAACAATGTAATGCTTACCCCATGGTAAAAAAGCAAATTCAAAAAGAACAGAATTGTATTTTCAAATTTTTATGAAGACATTTTAAATAGATAGCAGTGATTTAACAAAATTCTCACAGTACTCAGTGCCTTTCAAAAGAGCAGCAGACAGTTAATTATACTATTGGCCAACTGTTAAAATCAAGAATCTGAAAACATTTGCTGTAGTAACTTGGAAAAAAGTCCAAAGGTGCCTGAACTCCAGTCAAATCAGTTGAGTGACTGAATGTCTATATACATTTTGTACTTTTTAATAAACAGATCTGATAAACATGTCTGAGGCACACACAACCCCCACAGTAGTCTTACTAAAGAGTCCACAATGATCTTTAAAATCATGTTTCAGTACTTTTCAGAATGACTCACCTGTACAGTTTTTGGATTGCATGGGCTGCATTCTTCCTCACATAAGGTGATAAATCAGAAGAGGCTTCCTTAATAGCAAGCATCATAATAGGAACAATAATTGGCACACGGATACTAGACAGAACTCTCAAAGCACTTGCACGGATTAGCTGATTAGGATCCTAAGAAATGGCAGAGAAGGGAAGAAATAAAACAAGACAGTGCAGAAAAACATCATCAAATCCTCTATGGCATCTACACTAGTGAGGGCACATTAATCCACCTATATCTACCAGATCAATCAGACTTGCAATTTAAGGACAAACTAATAAGTAAATGTGCCAAACTTCATGCAATAAACTTTCAACAACAATAACAACAACAAAAGACAGAAAACATTAAAATATTAAAAATCTAGAAGTCCGGAAAACTATAATTCATTATTATTAAATAAAATGTTGGTTCATAAATCAATGATCTGAAACCGCAATCCAAGTGGAATTGAGGTATTCTCAAAAACTTAACTAGCTTAGTTTTATTATTAAATATAACAATTAGCAAACTAAAATGTGGTTCTTAGCTGTGATAATCCCACTCAAGTTCTTCGTAACTACATATCCACTTCTCTACTGCAAGATATAATCTGAAGCCAGTAATGAAATACTTTTTTTTTTTTTTAAGAACGTGAAATTTTAAAGCCTGTACTTTACAATTTTAAACCCTGTAGTATCTGTATTTTGAAGAACAGTTATGTAAATCTAGTCCATTCACCATGGGCTTTGCACACATCTATAATAGCCATATAAGAAGAGTACAAGGAATAATACAACAACAAAAAACCAACCTCCTCTTATAAAATCTTAATCTCTGCCAAACTTAAGGGCAGAGACTTAAAAGACCTTTCTAAATCTCTAGAGTCACACTTCAAAGGCAATCCAAATTTTTGCTCTCAAGTCCCATACCACGTTTTAATACGAATCAGAAATAAAACTCTACCGAAGGCTACATTTTCAGCACTTTTTATTAGAAGTACCACATGCAAGACATTGAGTGTTGTTAAGTACTGCTGTCTTTCCTATGTTACACTTCTCTGTTGCACAGAAGCATCTTTTACACAAACTAAAAGAAACAGGTAGATCACAGAAAAATAAGGTCTTCTTTCTACATGCATAATCTACCTAGTAAAGAGCAAAGTCAGTCCAGACGTAAATGTGGTGCATGTGGACTCAAGAGCACCACTCAGCTACTTTTCTTTAGTAAGGTAATTTTAACTTCATGAAGGCTTAGCTGCTTTATACTTGATGAGGTTTGAGGCAGCACAAAAGAATCTGTCAATGACGTATCTGCATCTGGTAAAGTAGTTTCAAGTTATTTATATGCTTTAGTTTACTTGACTACACTTAAAAATATCCGGTTTTGTGATGCCTGCTCAGAAGTCTGTATGAAATGTTGTTTAAGAGTCACTCACTTTTAAAGCACGCTGAAAAGTACTGATGGACAACAATGCTAGATCTTGCTGCTCTTCTGCATAACGCATCAGATAAACATATACAAGCTTTTTTATCTGAAAAAAAAAAAAACACAAAGAACATCGTTACAAGAAAGTTTTGGAACTCTGTAAAACAAAAAACAGAAACAACATTTTATTCTTGATTTTTTGTTCTTTTATTCTTCAGCTCTTCTTAAAGGAAGAGTTAATACATCACTAGAATACTCACATTTCTCAAATGCCTTATGACTTACTGTAATTCCTTTAATAGCAATTCCCTGAGGTGCTACAATATTACCTAATTAGTGATACAGTCAGATCAAGACTAACAATACAAAGTATTGCATTACATCATCATCCAGTAAATAAAGACTTCAATAACATAAGAAGCTGCCATGTGGCAACTGACCATGTGAGCACTCCTAATACATTCTTATGGGGGGAAAAAAAAGGCATGAAAACCTTGGCAATTACAGTTTAAACAAGCCCATTTTACCCTGAAACTCAAAATCAGTTACTTTAACACATCTGAAAGAGAATGTAAGTTCCAGCTGAAGTATGGTAACTTAACGCTGTTTAACTCGGATTAAAAGAACACTTCTGACTATGTCTTGGACAAAAGCAAAGTGTATTAGATCCGCCTTTTCCCGGCTTGAAGCATTCAAAAGATGTAGCTAATATAGGCATATTACAAAGGATGCAATGTTCAAAGATTAAGAAAACCTCAATATGAGTTTGGAGGAGGAGGGTATTCAATTTAGTTCACTTTACCCCCTCACGGCCACTACATGTCAAGGAAGCAGGGAAAATATTTTTTACATTGGAGTTGTAAACTGACTATTGGGGCTTATAATGGAAAACTCTGAAAGACCCTCAACTACAGCTGTGCTATAATTACCATCACTATCAGAAGATGTATCTTTGTGCCAGTTCTGGCAAAAAGCATAATATTAAATCACAGAAGGTTACACCACACTAAATTATTTGTTGTTCAGCTCCAGACAAGCAGCAATCAACATTGGCCACAAGAGGCCTATGCACTGAATGACTGCAGGTGTGCAAAGAAAGCCTCCTTCCCCTGAAACCACTCTGTGACTAGAAATGGAAGCCCTTAGAGCTTCGTGACTACACTGTTCTTTTATCATTTACCTTCATTCAATGTTAAAATGCTCCTTTCTGTAAAACTAATCATAACAGGGGCACATTAGGCTTGAGGAACACAGACAGATTTGTTTAATTAGTTTATCAATATAAGCACGTAAAACTCCATGAGGTATTGACCAAGACCTACTTTTGTTCTATACCACCAATTGTTTATTAGGTCACTTTTTGTATCCTTACCATTCATGACAAGATGCACATAATCAAGTTGAGGTCAGTGTGTACTTAAAAATTTAAAAAAAATCACAAGGCACTTATGTAAACAATAAGATGCCCTTTGCTTTTCTTAAGAAAAATCAACATATTCTATTGCTTCTTAACCACCATTTCCCTGTACTAGAGTATTCAGCATAATTTAAAATTAAAAACAAAACAAAAAACAAACAACAACAACACAGTAGCCTTTTCTGGTCAGGAAAGTCACTCAGATAAACTGATGTATTTTATGCTACTGCATCGTAGCACTTAGTACAGACAGAGTTCCATTAGAATTAAAGATGGGGGGGAAATTTGGCAAAATGATTTCAGAAAACAGTATCAGAATCAATGCACTAAGAATCTGACTTAGCCCATTCCAAGTCATCTCTAGTAACTTCAGAAGCATCCTAAAAACTGAATCACAATACAAGTTACTCAAAACATTGAACTGGTTAGGCCCAAGTGTAGTTACACTGGGACCTAAATTTGTTATCTAACTAACCTTCATAAAGAAATTAGTGAACTGTCTTTTCTGAATGCCCTGATCTCTTTCAACAGTCTCCTCCTCCCAAATGAATGCTAGCACTAAATTCTAGAAAAAATAACTGTAACCACCGCACAGAGGAAGATGTGAATTCATATAATTGTCTTTTTGTTTTAAAATATAACAGAAGAACCATAAAATACTAACAGAGAAACGTTTCCAGTAATTAATGTTAGGTTATGTTATAAAACCATCTTCACACACACAAAGGAGCAAAGGGAGACAACAGGGTAGGGGGAAGCAAATAACACCCTGCCTTAGCTACTCTCCATGACAGGTCCATGTCAGGAGCCACCACCACATCTCCACAAACCCGCAGGTGCACAGAGGCACAGCAGCAGGGGGGAACCCAAATTTAGGACTCAGAGGAAGGGACACCGTGTTGGGCCCCTCCAAGGATGTTCTCAGCTCCAGTGTCTAAGTGTGAAACCCATCAAGAGTTAACACCAGAGCACATCTCAGACTGAAGGGTTTTGCTACTTAAGGGTACAGGACCCAGTATAGGATGCAATGTATTTTAGGATAGCATAGGGCTTACGGGACACTTTGGGGAGGAAGCAAAGGCATGGAAAGGGAAGGACCTATGTAATTTGGAATCAGTAGAGAAGAATGAAAGATAAGCGGACAAGAAGAGACAGTAGCATCTAAACAGTTTTCTGGCTGGCAGCCTTGCTGATCCTGTGCAGGACACAGAAGATCATTCTGTCATATCTTCTTTTTAAATTCCATTTTAAACCATTGTCCTCCATGAGGTACACACACCTTCACATTCAATAGAGAGTACGTGCCAGCAACTGGAGTCACTGGAGCCTCTACCAGCCACTGAAGTAAAGCTGCTGGATGGACTCATACTCCATGTATGTGTATATACACTCCCCCTAGCAGACCTTCACCTTGAAGGGCCAAGCCATTGGTGGTGTTTGCATTCACGCAAGTCCTCTATGCCAATTTTTATAGCTGCTGCTGTACACATGTATGTAATGCACATGTCTATATATAAAGACAAAACACACATGTATGCATGGGCCCACAAAACAAACCTTTTGTTTACGCTCATAATATACACTTCCAGGAGAGGAGAAGAATTAGTGTGTGCATTCAAATATTTTTTTTTTTCAAACCTAGTGCTTCAAAACACCATTTGTTACATTTTTCCAAAATTATGATCCTGTACAATAGCAAGTACCTAATCCTATCAAGCGCTTGCTCTGCTGTCCTCAGACTTGTTGAGGACTTGACACTTGTTGGTCACTACACAGTCTGGAACTGCAAAATTACATACATTATTTTCACTTTCATTTGTCAAGTCAACTACAACTCCTGACACCTCTCCAGAGCTGACAGCGTATGCATAGTACTGGTAGTGAGCATCAGAGTAACAGCTATTTATTTATAAAACCCTTGTCTGTACAACTTTCTAATGTGAATGCTGCTTTAGATTTCCTTGAGCCACATGGAAAGCCTGTGGATTTAAACACATCATCGTTGAAGGTAATCAAGTTTTTTTTTAATTCCTGGAAATTTTTTTTGAATAAAATCCTAGTCCAAGATAGGACCTTTTCTTGCTTTCCTATAAGGGGAAAAAAAAATAGATACAGAAGCAAGCTACATTGCTCATCAAATACCTGATACTGGGGCAAAGCCAGATAAATATGCTGCTACAATAAAATGCATGGTAAATAGGCAGAAAAGAAGCTTTTAGTTCTGTGTTTGTTTTTATTTATGTAAGTCCTGAAAACACCTATTAAGTCTCCTTACAATTAATCAAAAATCACATAATTTAGTGTAAGTTGAATAAACTCAGTCAAAGGTCTTGTCTTAAGAAATTAACTCCTATAACAGATGATTTTCACCCACCTTCTTCACCAGCTGCTCCCATGGAAAGTTTAATCTTTCTAGAGTCTGCCCCTTTTTCATACAATTCCTCTCATAATTCTTCATACAAAATTAATGATTAAAGGCATAGACCTAAAATACTTTAGAGTCTACATGTCTTGTAAAGCATATTGTAAGCAACCCAAACATTTGGGATTACATTGCATATTAGTAAAAATTTCTGTACTCAACACGGGACCTATTCCTCTTCCCCTTCTCCCCCCAGTAGTCACGTTTTTTCAAAAGATTCTAACATTTGAAAGCATCTGTTTTGTAATCTTCTGGGATCACAGGCATTCACATTAATAAGTAATGCATTAGTTTTAAACTAAGTTATCAAAAACACCACCATTTAAGTGTTGTGGACAAACATTATTTTAAACACACTTTATTAGTGACATCACATTTTGTCTAATCACAAATTCCTACAGAGACTTGTTTAATTGAGTTAAAGTGATCTCGCTTTGCAATGCAAATGATGAAACACTCCATTTTTTACAACTATACTACAGGAATAGCACAGTGAAAACTTTTTTTTTTATCTTTTTTTTTTTTTTAATCTTGCCTCTCAGCTTTTATCTGCAATAGATATTTTCAAATAATATGTAGCACAATCCCCCAGCCAAACTTTGCAAGTTCCACCACAATTCAAATAGAATATAGTAACTTTTCTTGGCAGGTAATTGCAACCACATGATTCCATAAACTTCTGATCAATCTTCTTTAAAGCATTAAAAACATTTAAACACATACCTGTCAAAAACACATCCCCTTGTGGTTTTGATTTTTTTTTTTTTTTAATAATGTCAATAGTATTATCCCCTTCCCCTAACCAAATCACAGTGGGTTTCCTTTATTTACACATGATTTTTTTTTTCCAATGACAGCTTCACAGAAAAGAAATTCTAGTAAAAAGTACTAGTGAAAAAATACAGTTTATACGGAATTCAGACATAATCAGCTAAAATTTTCATAAACAGATCCCCTGTAAGAGTGTTTTTACTATGCTGTAAGAATACCTCAATATTTTTACTGGCAACATTCTTCACAACAGCAGGAAAGAGCTCAGAAGCATTTTTTCCCTTTGCAATCATCTGGAAAAAAAAATAGTATTATTTATTAGTGTTTTGGTTTTGCTTCTTTGTCTTTTTTTTTTTTTTTTTTAACTAAAAGAAATACATTTATTCCAGATCAATGTTTTTCTGTTAACTACTAGATACTTCAGGATGCCACCCATACAAAGAAACCACCAAATTCAGGCTGGTAATGACTGTAGGGGAGCAGTGGTGGAATCAACACATTAGACTTTACCATACCAGACTGCAAACCAATTTTAATGCTTTAGAAATTAAAATTAACGCTTTCAAAACAAATGAAGATCTTGCTCATTTGAAAAGCCCTACTGAATGTCACTTTGGGAGCTACTATCAAAAAAAAGACAGACGAACAGATAGATCAGGAGAAACCACATAAGATTAAATCCTTTTTCCTCTTCCAGAAATTATTTTGGTGTGCAACAGAAACAACGAGAAAAAGGAAAATCAGACAGACATTACACTTGAAAAACAAAGTAGGGCTGGTTTCCTTAGGAAGTTAAACATAAAAGGCCTTAAAGTGTTTATGGAGAAAAAAAAAAGAATGATAGTAAAAGCATTACCAGTCAACCTATTAGTGTTCGTTTTTAAAGAAAGTTTTTATATTTGATCTCAGAGAAGTCTGAAACTAGGGCACATAGTGAACAACAAACTTGTTCACTCAGTAAAGAGCACCAGTAACAAAAGCCCAGTTCAGCTTCATCCCTTATATGAACGCCTAAAAGAAAAAGTTTTTTTATAAAAAGAAGTACATCAAAAGGAATATAGTACTTCAACAAACACTTCAGCTGCACAGCTCTCTCATCTCTTAGATCTAATTCCAGCAGAATGCCTGCCAATAATTCATATCCACATTGCAAACCCTGGAAATTTCACAGGTGTATTACACATCTTCAAGTTAAGGTGCCACTGCAGACAGACTCACTCAGAACAGTGTCCCCAGCTACAGATGAGCCAGGATACAGTCAGCCAAACATCAAGCTAATTGGAAAGAACAAGAGTTCATCAAGACAATCAAGTATGCATGGATCCAACACAGGAATGTATTTTGCAATGGAGTTGCTGCTTTTTCGAACTGTCTCACATTTCCACCATTGCTTAACATTATACAGCTGATAAAACCTCATATTCCTAACTCACAGGTCTGTTTGTCTCGTAGGTAGAATGAACACAGTAAGAGCATGAAGAACTAGTACTTCGTGCAACAAAAGCAAAAGAAAAAGTGAAACCAGGCAATATCTTGACAGACTTTATGCTTGGAGAAGAAAGGTGAAACAAGAAAAGAACATGTCTAAAGTTCAAGCTATCGCTGAGTGGAGCCTTTTGAAAGGGTTTAAGAGCAGCTTTGCCACATAACATTTCATTTTAACTGACTTAACATCTTAAACTATTTTTTTCAGCTGGATTTAAGCACAGGAAATAACTCAAACTAAGAAGTAAGCAAACCGCAAACATTTCAAGGGTTTTAAAATAAGAATCTAAATTAAGCATTACTGTCAGGACTGGGGGACAACCTTGCAATAAGAGTCAAATTCATAATGACCAGAGTCGAGCAGAACTCAGTAACAATATGCATTGTATAGAAGTACCATAGAATAGCACATTATCAATCTTCACATCTCGATACAGCAAAGTTATGCTATCCAGAAATGCAGGTGATTCTCAAAGATTTCCCTGATAGGCTAAAACCCTATACATTACTTCCATTATTTAACTGACCCACTGTAGTATCGCCAGTGTACCATGTAAATTTGTACTTAGATTCTTTTCAAAGAGTATACTTTGACTCATTACGTCATAATTAGCATAAAGTCATTAGCATTAGTCATGATTAGCATAAACACTCCTTACCCCAGGGAGCACTAAACTTAACCTTACTGGTTTTTCCAAGACCAAGGTCTACCATATCGTTTTTGCTGCTATGGCCAGACATTTTCCAGCTGTGTCATCTTGTATACCTGAAGTTCCTGCACAGACAGGAACTTTCATTCTAGAAGAAGCTTTACACAGGCCCACAAGTCTGCATGCACTTATGTCCCTACAAAATATAGACACTGTGCATAAGAGGGTGTGATAAACCGTTTTTTGTTTTTTGGAATGAGAAACAGAATGTATGAATTTCTCCGTAGGAAATCAGGCACACAAATTTGTTTCTGCATTTATGCTTTAAAAGTTTTTGGGAGCAAAATTCCCCTGGCGGACAGATCTGTTTTATTGTAAAGAATCTCTGTCCCAGGAGAGAATGTGCCAACAACCAGAAGAGGAAGAAGCAGCAAAAAGAACCATAAGAAACCTTCTCCTGGTACTTTTCTACCACATCTATACGTACCAATAAAAATTCAGCCTCTTGAAAAGAGCAAGAAAGTTATCGGTCTACTAAAAGAGCAAGAAAGCTACCTGTTTGTAAAGCTTCCTCCTTTACCTAAAATTAGTGAAAAAAACTGTTCCCATAAGACATGTTAAACAATACTCTGACAAGTTCCTTTTTCCTCTAGTAATAAGGCTAGAGGAAGCCTTTTATCTCTGGAAAACACACCTCCTGCCCGAGAGCTTGCTGAATGTAAGCAAACAACTGCTAATGCAAAGGTGTCTTTGCACTCAGCAAGACCATTATCACCACAGCTACAGGCTTTTTGCTAATCGTGCAAGGTCCCAGTCCTGGCCTGTAAAGATCATTGTTTTGACTTGTTATGTGAACCAGAGGTTGGTACCAGATATCTGTTATGAGGCACACTTTAAGCACAGGTTAACACCTTGAAAATGTGGAACAAACTGAAAAGAGAGGATACAGTAATACAAACAATTCACTGACAGCCAAGTAAATATATATTGATTATAAATATATACTGATACTTAGTCAAATATATAGGTAACCTGCTCAATTAAAAAAAGCCTAATATAATCTAAAAGTAAAAACAAATGACTTTTTTTTTTGTACATACACTCCAGCAGATTTCTGTTGCTATCTGACTGCTAAATTAAGACAGCAATTGAATCTTCTCTGAAGGAATCATTTCATATTTAACATTTCACCTCCCTACTGAAAGGGGTTACTTACAAGCATATTGGCAATGTTACACAAAAATTTTAAATAGTATGATTGCATATATTTTTATATAGAAAACATCAAATTAAGGACTCCATAGTAGTTTTTAAAACAGCATTTAGATACTCAAATTCTGACTTGGTAAGGATCTGTGAAGTAGTAACAGTATTCATACCAAAAAACCCACACAACACATACCCCAACAATCCTTTTCATAGCATCCAGCTTTGCAGAATCTTTACTGCTTTCCAGCATTTGTTTTAGGTCTTCATTTCTACGGTAGAAACACAGAAAAGCATCAATTAGAAAAATTGAGAAAAAAAGTCAGAATACCATTTTCTATATTCTTGCATCATTCCAGCAGCTTCAGATAAAGTGCTGCTCCTTCTTGCCCATTTTTAAATTGTATTTGTTAACTTTCTGGCCTAGAATAATGATGTGTTTAGTAAAAGGATCTATCCAATTCCAGCACTAAATCAAGCCCATACAACTTTAATAGCCAATCCCTGGCTAGAAGGTTGAAGTCTTGAAGCAACAGCAGAGTTCAGTTTGAACCAATGATTCATTCACTCCCCATCACCCCCTCCAGCACAGCAAAGTCAGATACAATAGCTTGAGGTTGACATGTTTGTGTTAAAATATAGTATCAATTTAATGTTAACCGCTGAAAAAAACAATAGCAAGTTTCAGGACGGTCTGAATTCCAACAAGAATCAAGCACACAACCTTATTTTTACATGTGTTTTTTCAGGTTTTAAATCGCCATTCACTCCCTTCAGAATGAAAATCCTCAGATCAGTAGTATATCTATTCTACATCCCATAAGATTAAGACAGCCACATTGTTAGACACATAAATCCAAGTACTTTTTACAGCCAAAGCCAGATTCTGGCATGAAAACATTAACTTGATAAGGATGTTCTGTCACAGATACAGCTTCTCATTACCAAGCTCTAATACAAACCCTAACCTTGTTTGGTTTTTTGAATGCAAAGAAACCACAGTCTATTAATGTAGGTTAGCTGCATTTATAGATGCTGAGAATTTACAAAATTTTATCTGAAGAAATAACCTTCTGTGATTCTTAGATAGCTTGGTTGGAAAAAAAAAAAAGAAAAAAAGATCATGCAGTTCCCCTAGATGAAACAACTGCAAAATTCCAAAGACCTCTGAAAATTTTCCAAGACTACAAACCCTCTGAGCTCTGACAGTGAAAAGCAACATGGAAATCCAGAGACTGGACTTTAAAAGCAGATATGAAAGTTTAAATATACACTAATTTATCACTCATAATTTTGAGATAGAGAGGAAAAGGCAGTTTAAATCAAAAAAAAAAAGAATTCGTTACTAGACAAAATTTTGTCATCTGTTCCTTCACTAACCACTAAACTACATATTTCCTACATGCAAAGAATAGAGATGATTTTTCTCATATTCTCAGACCCAATACTGCAACTATTCCCTGCATCCCAATGAGAAATCCACATCACTTTTACACTTCTGTACACATTCACAATAATAAGAGCCACAGTCAAAGGAAAAAAAATTGTTTCCCTATTAAGCCAAAAGAAAGACATGCAAAAAAAAAAAAAAAACCCACACAACAGAAAGTAGATACCTACAGGCAACTTCCAAGTGAGATCTAGCTGCTTTTTCAAAAACTGGTGTTTTATGAAATGCTTTAGCAACAGATATGACCTGTTTTAAGTACTGGCTCCACTTAACAGCTTAAATATTTAAACATTATATTTAAAAGAAAAAAGTGGAAGTATTTTATTTTCTTGCGTCCTTCAGCATCATTTCCCAAATATCACTGGGAACCCCTCCTATTTTCCCTGCTTGACACATAGCAATCTACTGCTGTCAGTTATTCCTGGAAGTGTTCAAAGAACTGTCAGTCAGTCCACTACTGGTGCCTTTTTTTTTTTTTAGTTATTTGTTTCTGTCCTTTACATTATACATCCTACCCAACTTTGTTCTGTAGTTTTGCATCCTGTTGAAGTCAGTTTATTTTGTTTATAGTTGCCCTTCCCATCCAGTACAAGTAGTAACATCCAGTGTACCATGGATGTTGATTATAAGTTGAATGAAAGAACGTTGACATGAAAAAATAGAAATATGTCAAAAAAATTCCCAAGAGAAAGTATGCAGACAATGATTTGACTTTGAAAATCAACTAGGAAAAAAAATGGAGGAAGTTACACAGGACAGGATTCAAGTACATGTTGAAAACTAGCTGACTGAAGCTGGGAATGACTAAAGCAGACAGCATTTACAGGATGAGTATGAGTTACTACTGCAACAAATAAAGACGACAAAAGGTGAATTTAAGACATGAAGACAAAAGAAAAGTACTTGATGAAATGTACTTAAAACTGCTTAAAGAATATTTTCTAACATATATTTCAAATACAAATATTTTGAAGTGTTAATAGGAAAGATAAAATCAGAAATTAAAACATGAATACCTGCCAACATTGCTTTTCTAAGACCAAAGCAGCAGGGGAAAAAAAAAAAAGCAAGTTCTTGATGAATCCATTTGGAAATTAGTTTCTAAGTAACTGATGATTTGTTTTAAACTCTAACACAAACTGTACTCTGGGTTTAGCAAGCATTAGATACTTACAGAGTAAAATATTGTTCCATATATTCATAATCATCATCAGCAGCAAGCCATTTTTCTTCTACACTTACATATGGTTTCAGTGTAACTTCGAGGTTTCCCCCTTTAAAAGCAGATTTAATAGTATAAGAAACCTCAATTATTTTACCCAGCACTGTAGAATTTTGTTCCATCCTTTGAAGTACAGTGTTTAAAAAAAGACCACAGCACTCAACCAAGCTTGCCTGCTGAGATGGAAGTCTACTCAGAAAAGAAAATCTTATAATCTTATTATGTAACAGGATACCCACTCCCTTGCTGTTTTAATTTCTAGAAACGAATATCCTATGTAGATTTCAAACGTCACTTTCCTCCAAAAACAACTCTTATCAGCAGCCTCGAACAAGAGTAAAGGCAAATACATTTCAGTCTTTCATAGTATAATTTATTGTACACTTCCACAATATTTTTATCTTCTGAATAGTAAGAAGACTTAAGGGAATTCCCCCCCCCCCCCAAAAAAAAAAAAAGCTTCACAGTGTTGTTCGTGTTTCTATACTCATTAATTCCTCTGAAGTGACAGTTCTTCAGCGCACAACATTAGACAATAATGCCTTTATCACTTACATGTCTACCTGCCTGAAACTCATGAAAGCACAGGCAACTGTCCCGCTACATCAATACTTTCACCTCTCCCTGCTAAAACTTTGAGGGTGATTTTAGCCTACAGAGTTACATACACATTGCAGGTAACTGACATATAAATTCCATTACCTCATCAGCAAAATCAGGTTTAAAGTAGCCTAATCTGATAGTTATGGACGATACTTAACTATTCTAAGCAGGACAGTATTCATCCCAACAACAAGAGGTGCAAATAAAAAAATTTCATGGAAAATATACTGCCTGTGAGCTCATTTTCCATCCTGACAGTAAGAAGGGGTGAAACTGCTTTCTCTCATTGTGCTTTTCCCCCAGTCACGGAACAAAAAACCAGGAATCTTACCTGTCTGACAACTGCTGCATCTAAGAATGCAATGACGTTTCCCATAGTTATAGTTAAACATCTTTACCTCTATAATACATCCCCACTGTCCTAAGAAACTGCATAGTTTTTAAAGCACTAGTATGTGGCTTTAATTAGAAATACTATATCCATATACAACTTGAACACTCTATGAAACACACTTATTATTTGTACATCACCTGCCAAAAAAAAAGGCTGTAAGCCTTTTTTTCAGTTAATATTAACACACTAATGATCTGGTATTCAGCTACCTTTGTAATCTTTACCACCACAAAGTTCTACTCCTCAATATAATGATTTGACCAGAGATTCAAAGAGAATATGTTAAGTAGAAGCTGATGATTTCTAATTTTCTTCTGAAGTTTTTACATTTTGTGACTAGCCTTTAAGATCATTTGTCTTCCCACCTCAAAGCACTGTTTTTTGTTTTGTTTTTATGTCTTTGCAACATTTTTGGATGTGACAGGACTATAAATATGAAAGGGTCTATGATAGATCTACAGGTTAGTACTAATCTTCTAGATGCTACTCTAAGAAAGAAAACAAAGTTCTTAATCTCTTTCATGATCACTTGATTCACTTATGTGTAAAAAAAAAATCACCCCCATATGCCAAAATAAAAGCCCAGAAACCTAGAACTCAGCATTCAAGATAACATGCTATTGAATTATATTAACAGCCTGGATCTTACGCCAGAAGCTGAGCAACAGAGCAGGATGTGGAACTCAGCTGTAAAGGAACCTGACCATTATTCTCCATTTCAATTCACCACCAACAGCAACTGAAGAACAACTAAAAAATAGGTCATATTCTTGTCAGTGCACACTTGGTCACAAAAACTGGCCTCTTGCCTAGATCAAAACTTGGATCTCAGTTTCTGCTGAACAACTCCATCCATCTCTGTCAAAACAAACACAAAAAACTGCCAAAAAGGGTAGGTATGCGTACATCATTAAGGTTTAAATCAGCTATGCCAGTGATAAATCTAGGCCTCTTCCCTCTGTTTCTGTCTTCTTATAGGAACTATCATAAAGCTCTAAGTGCAGTAATTATTTCATCTGCAGCAAAATACTAAACCATGACCTGCTACAAATAACTTGCCACTGCACCTACTTATTCCAAAAAATTACTATTAATAGAACATTTAGTCACACTGTTAAGACATACTTTTATTGCATCTCCTGTTCTCTTTTAGTAACACCATAATAAAAAACACATACATTGTTATTAATTGCTGCATTTCTAACATACACAGTTACTGAAAGAAGTTAGCCACAAACGTTAAGGTTTTCCTCACAAAAAGCAGAAATTTCATAAATATCAAAACCAGCAACTGAAGCCCAACTGGCAAGAAAAAAACACCAATGATTCTTCATCTACAAAAATCTTTACTCATTAAAATTTATCAGCCTGTGTTTTTATGAAATATGAATTTAATTATGACTCTCCATTCCATATGTATGCCCCAATAAGCTGGGATCTGTTTTATCACCTCTGAATACAGGAAAAGAACTTTATTTAAAGAACTCATGGTCAGATCAGGCTCTTCATTTGCAATGAGAGCACTAGATTACTGCATAGGTAAGATACAAGAAATACCAAACAAATCCACAGCACAGAAGGAAGCAAACTTCACTATTTTTAATCCCACTGAACCACCTGTTACAGAATGAGAACAGAAGTTACACATGTCCCATTTAAGAAGTTTTAACAATGCATTTTGTGTTTTAAATTCTACAACTGCAACATATGTTCACCTACACATCAACCACACTGTTCTTACATTCAGTCTTTAGGAAACCTCAGTCCGGATTACATATTTTCAACCACATTATACTGACTTTTTTTTTTTTATTTTATTTTACCTGCAGCCTCATAACAAAATGTTTCCAACATGAAGTTCAAAATACTATGAATGTTACCAGGTTTGAAACACGAAATCCAGACTGACAGCACAAATTAACTGTCTTTGGCGCTTCTGTAGTAATGAAGTCCGATGGAAGATTTCACACACACACCAAAAATCAGCTTTTTACAGTTTAGAGGAGCTGCAAAATCCTTAAAATAAATTGGCTTAATCTAGCTCAGACAATTACATAAACTCTACAAAACTGAATTTAACACTTAAAGAGAAATGCAAATTTATTTTGGAGCTGTATAACATGGAAGCTAAAACAGCAGCAAACACATATTGTGATTTGAGTTTATTTTGCTGTTGATTTGGATTCTTCCTCTAGCAGGAAATTAAGAAATTCACATTTCACTGTGAGCATTTTGTTCTATACCACAAACTGTTTGAATGACATCTTGTGGTGCTATTCAGTATTGCTATCTTCTTTCATTACAACACTATTTATATTTATTATTGTTAATTCATAACACCACCTTAGATTTCAACTATTATTTAAAGGTAGACAATTCATGTGTACTGTGGTTTAGAGAGAAATAATGAGATCAGATATCTCCTGTTTTCTTTTAAGCCATAACTAACTTATTTTTCAATCTGAAAAGCAAGGATACTGCTCAAAAAGTGAACTTCATAGTTTTAAAAGGCAGACAGAGATGCATGAAAAAAGAGAATAACTACAATATCTGAGAGACACAAAGAAGACCAAGACAGGTTATAGTTAAACCACCAAGAAAATTAACTTGTTTAATGATTGCTGTGCCACCATTCTCAAAGCACTTGCAATCTGGACAATTTTGGTACAGTCTCCTCCTTCTCAGTAAGCAAACATACAGAAAAGCATGAAGTTAACACTGGATAAAACATCTTTCCAGCTCACTTCTGCCAAACTATGCTGCTACCTGACCTACGCTTGAGCAACCCAGAGCATGAACATCTGAAAGGTGCTACTGCCATGAACATCAGTGTAAATAACCTACACTTTAAAATCTCTGCCCAGACAGCAGCTAGTATGACAAAGTAGTTTGAAAGATCTTCTGGAGAGGACTATGATTTAATCTAAAGTTATCTGTTGACACTGCAGTAGTTAAAAGACCCTACTTCACACAGTCATAAGAAAGGTTGCTTCCTGTCGTCCTTTCAGACGATCAAGCAACACCACTGTGTACAACCTCTTCTGATAGGGCCAACACCCCCAACACCACAGTAGTTTCTGAAAGAGAAAAATCATCCTTTGTGGCACCTGGCCTGTTGCCACTTAAACAGCTGTGTCCATTTACAGCCTGTCTTGAACAGACGAGTGGTCAGAGTATGCAGACATCTGTAGATCACTTAGAAGTATTGACAGATATAAAGGGATTATAAGAGAAAGAGGAGCAGTACCAGCATTCCTGAAAATGACGAGGCTTCCTTTAAAGATACCAAAAAGGTGGTGCTGTCACTGCCAGAATCTACAACAGCGTTAACATATTCACAGATATATGCTAACATTTCAGAAACACTGCTTAAGAGCATTAAAGTGTACTGCCATTCATCTTCTACCAGAATGCCAGAAATATTTAAATGACAAAAGAATTCCGGTTTTCTCAAATTAAGAAAATTACTAGGAAGAAGAAGGGACCAGGCAAAGATAATCCTCAGAAAAGCAGAGCTAAGAAAATCGTGAATTTTTTTGCCAACCTTATATTGTAACAACATTACAAAAGACATTTTAATGCCATTCATAACGCAGATCATAGCAACTGTCTACAGCAAATATATGACATAAGCATAATAAATACGCAGCAGCCACAGTGAAGACCTTAAACTAGCATCTTTCTGAAAAGATATGAAAGCTTCAAAAAAAAATTTTATGTCTGCATCACAGAGAATCGCAGCAAATCAACAGTTCATCGCTTGCATCCTCATATGTGCCAAGTGCGTGGCAATAAGAAAACATTCACTGCGTCTCACTTTCCATCAGATCTAGCCAATTTCAGCTCGAGAAGTGCTCTGCCATACTATGCTCCTGTTCATATACGGCATTTAGATCCTGTTGTGGTACCAACTACATGGACCAGATTTTATCTTGTAGAGTCATCATTTCACCCAAACCATTCATCTTCGCTGGCCTGTACATCCTAGTGAAGCTGGCATATCACCATACGAGTGGGCAGAGTGCCATCTAAACAGATGGGGAAAGAAAGCAGACTTGCCAATGAGCTACAGTATGCATCAAGTTTGAATATTAGGGCTGGACTCTCCTCCAAGAATTTCATAAATGGCAGTCTATACAAGCTTTCCATGACTGGTTGAACAGGATATGCCAAGGCAAAACTAAATCAATTTAAGACTCCAAGAACATCTCTGGCAGCTGTTGAAAGCAAGTTTCTAGCTCTGATGAATTTGGAAAAGTCTTCTGCACAGAGAATTGGGGAATGAGTATCTTAATGAAATCACTACCTTAGATCAGCTCTCAGCAAAACAAGCTTGCAAATCTCAGCAGAAAAAAATGGGTTTGCAGTCCTGCCGAGTTTCCTGATGAATAGCTCAACAGAATGCTTAAGCCAGATCTGCAGGAAAAACTCTAATAAATTACAAATGTATTTTACTTGGCAGGAATATAGTTTAAAGATGCAAATCAGTAAAGTTGAAAATGCTTGTTATAAATTTTGCCATCTGTTTCAATACTATACTTATTACTACCTGCTGATGTTACTCATACAGTTCACCTGAAAGTTTTTTACATTTGATTTAGATACAGCAACAAAAAATTCTGTCATTGAATTCATATCATCTCCAAGAACCAAACATTACTATATTTTAATATTACAAGTAAATAACTTTCTTTTTTAAAAAGTGATTAATATACATGAGAGTCCTCCATCTTCCTGGAATTAACAGTAATAGCTGCAGCCTAGCACATGCAACTAATGTGGTTTCTGTGTTACTTATTCTTTCTAGTTTTCCTTTAAAACTGAAAAGTGGTTAGACATTTCATGCCCTTACATGGAGCAATGGCAGGCAATGTAACCATAAAAACTGACCCCATTAACTTAAGTGATCTGCATAAAAATGCATCTGGATGAGAGTGGGGAGCAGTGGGTATTGTCTTCCTGGACTCCACGAAGAAATCTGACACTGTCCCCCGTAAGATCCTCCTAGGGAAGCTGCTGAAGCATGGGCTGGATGAGCAGACAGTGTGGTGGATCAAAACCTGGTTGAACAGCTGGGCCTAGAGGGTAGTGCTCGGTGGTGCAAAGTCTGGTTGGAGGCCAGGAATGAGCAGCATACCCCAGGGGTCAACACTGGGTCCAGTCCTGTTTAACATCTTCAGTAATGAGCTGGACAGTGGGGTAGAGTGCACCCTCAGTACATTTGTGGATGACACGAAACCAGGGGGAGCAGCTGATTCACCAGAAGGCTATACTGCCATCCAGAGGGACCTCAACACGCCGGAGAGGTGGGCTGACAAGAGTTCCATGAAGTTCAACAAGTGCAGAGGGCTGCCTTTGGGGAGGAACAACCCCAGGCACCAGGACAGGCTGGGGGCCACCCATCTGGAGAGCAGCTCTGCAGGAACAGACCTGTGGTTGCTGGTGAGCACCAAGCTGAACATGAGCCAGCGATGTGCCCTTGCTGCTAAGAAGAATGGTATTCTTGGCTGCATTAGGCAAAGTATCGCCAGCAGGTCAAGAGAGGCGATCCCAGCCCTCTACTCAGGGCTGGTGAGGCTGCACCTGGAGTGCTGTGTCCAGTTCTGGGCCCCTGATATAAGACAGACCGGGACATACTGGAAAGAGGCCAGAAGGCCACCAAGATGATCAAGGAACTGAAGCACCTCTCCTATAAAGTGACGCTGAGAGACCTGAGCCTGTTCAGCCTGGAGAAGAGGAGGTTCAGGGAGGGTCTTACTCATGTATGCAAATACCCGAAGGGGTGGTGCAAAGAGGATGGAACCAGGGTCTTTTCAGTGGCGTCCAGTGCCAGGATAAGAGGCAATGGGCACAAACCAGAATCACACAATCACATAATGGGCAGGGTTGGAAGGGGCCTCTGAAGATCATCTGGTCCAAACACCCTGCCGAGCAGGATCACCTAGAGCACATGGCACAGGAAGGCATCCAGGCAGGTTTTGAACATCTCCAGAGAAGGAGACGCCACAGCCTCTCTGGGCAACCTGTGCCAGTGCTCTGTCACCCTCACAGTACAGAAGTGCCCTCTCATATTCAGCCAGAACCTCCTGTGCTTCAGTTTGTGCCCCTTGCCTCTCGTCCTGTCACTGGCCACAACTGAAAAGAGACTGGCTCCATCCCCTCAACACCCTCCCCTTGGATATTTATACACATTGATGAGGTCTCCCCTTGGTCTTCTCTTTTCCAGGCTAAAGAGGCCCAGCTCTCTCAGCCTGTCCTCATACAACAGATGCTCCGGTCCTCTCATCATCTTCGTAGCCCTCCTCTGGACTCGCTCCAGTAGCTCCACGTCCCTCTTGCACTGGGGAGCCCAGAACTGGACACAGTACTCCAGGTGTGGCCTTACCAGGGCTGAGTAGAGGGGGAGGATCACCTCCCTTGACCTGCTGGCAACACTCTTCCGAATGCAACCCAGGACACTGTTGGCCTTATTGGACACAAGGGCACAGTGCTGGCTCATGGTCAGCCTGCTGCCCACCAGGACTCCCAGGTCTCTCTCCGCAGAGCTGGTCTCCAGCAGGTCAGCCCCCAGCCTGTACTGGTGCTTGGGGTTATTCCTCCCTAGGTGCAGGACCCTGCACTTGCCCTTGTTGAACTTCATGAGGTTCCTCTCCACCCAACCCTCCAGCCTGTCGAGGTCCCTCTGAAAGGCAGCACAGCCCTCTGGGTTATCAGCCACTCCTCCGAGCTTTGTGTCGTCAGAAAACTTGCTGAGGGTGCACTCTGTCCCTTCGTCCAGTTCATTGATGAGTAAGGTGAACAACACTGGACCCAGTACTGACCCCTGGGGGACACCGCTAGCTACAGGCCTCCAACTAGATTCTGCACCTCTAAGCACAACCCCTCTAAGCTCTGTCATCCAGCCAATTGCCATTCCAACTCACCATCCACTCATCTACACCACACCTCCTGAGCTTACCTATGAGGATGTTGTGGGAGACAGTGTCAAAAGCCTTGCTGAAGTCAAGGTAGACACAGCCACCGCTCTCCCCAATCTACCCAGCCAGTCATTCAATCACGGAAGGCTCTCAGATTGGTTAAGCACGATTTCCCCTTGGGGAATGCATGCTGACTACTCCTGATCACCTCCTTTTCCTCCACATGCTTGGAGATGACCTCCAGGATGAGCTGCTCCATCACCTGTCCAGGGATGGAGGCCAGTTCTGACTGGCCTGTAGTTTCCTGAGTCCTCCTTCTCGTCCTTTTTGAAGACTGGCGTGGCATTGGCTTTCTTCCAGACCTCAGGCACCTCCCCTGTTCTCCACAGCCTTTCAAAGATGATGGAGAATAGCCTAGCAACAACATCAGCAAGCTCTCTCAGCACCCGTGGGTGCACTCCATCGGGTCCCATGGATTTGTGGATGTCAAGTTTGTTTAAATCATCTCTGACTCCATCCTCTTCAACCAAGGGAACGTCCTCCTTTCTTCAGACTTCCTCTCTTGTCTCCAGGGCCCGAGATTCCTGAGGGCTGATCTTACCAGTAAAAATTGAAGCAAAAAAGACATTCAGCAACTCTGCCTTCTCTATCCTTTGTCACCAGGGCATCCTCCCCATTCAGCAGCAAGACGACATTTTCCCCAGTCTTCCTTTTTCTACTGATGTATTTGAAGAAGCCCTTCTTGTTGTCCTTGACATTCCTTGCCAGAACACAGGAGGTTCTCCCTGAACACCAGGTAGCATTTCTGTGCTGTGCAGGTGACAAAGCACTGGCAGAGGTGGCCCAGACAGTTGTGGAGCCACCCTCCTTGCAGTTACTCAGAAGACAACAGGACATGGTCCTGGGCAACCTGCTATGTGTGTCCCTGCTTGAGCAGGGGTTGGACCAGATGGCCTCCAGAGGTTCTTTCCATCCTTAACCATTCTGTGAAACTCTCTCTCCATGCTACAGATACAATTTTGACAGTCTTCCACTTAGAAAGTTCTTACTTCATTGCTTCCACTAATCCAGGGCATGGAAAAACAGCCTGTGGTCCACAGATTGGATTCAGCTTGTCTATATTGTTTACCTCTCAGCAATTTCCTCCTCCTACTGAACAGCCCTGTTCTGGGCAAAGACATGACTGCAGAACATTTCCATTATTCTGGTGGCCCACAACCTGATGCTTTTTCTTTCTAAGAAATGCAGAACATATGAATGTAAGCACATCTGGAGCACTTACAGAGACCTGTGCCTGAAACATAACCTGTTCACAGACAGACTGCCTACCAGGATACATGAATAAATTCAAAAAATGTAATTATACAAGCTCTGTAAAGGGAATAACATATATGTTAATTCATATGATCAATACAGGGGAAGGAGAGATGAAAGAAATAGCCATCTCTAGTCATGCTATGGGACCTGTTCAGCACAAAAAGATTCTAAGTTTAGACTGACTCATCTCAGGTACATAAAATCTTTTAACTATTCGGTTATTGAGATATTCAAAAGAATGAGCACAAAGACAAGAATTCTACCATCTGCACACAGACTCATTTCTTATTTATTTTAATGATGTAACTAACCAAAAGGTTGGTCTTGTGTTTTTTTTGTTGGTGGTCAGTTGTTTTTTGTTGTTCTTTTGCTTTTTTTTTTTTTAAGCAACACATAAATATAACATCCTGTTTGGTATGTACTGTCTCTTTAGTCAGGTTTCAATACTCTTGAGTAATGAGTAGGCCCAGCCTCATATTTGTTGTGAGACTTCTCATTCAAGAAGTTTCCATTTAGCCATAACCATCAGGAAAACAGTTCCTTACGTACATACTACACTTAATGATAAACTTTATAACAGAGTTTAGCAAAAAATACATCTTTCCTCGCTTTTTTATCCTGAACATTTACCTGGTTACCTGAATGATGCAAACAAGAGTTTTGTTTTGACAATCTCTTTTTTTTTTTCATTGCACTGGATACATACAATGTATTAAATAGTGAGAAACATATTTGCACATGGCACATGCAACCTCTTGCTACTTGGCTATGGCAAGTTAACTATTTCAATGAACTATTTCATCCTTACTAATCTTCTCACTGTCAAACCTTCCACTTACTCAGATTCAAGATGTCTTCACAACAGAACTTTCAAGGCCCTGAAATATTTTCAATGTTGACATTGTGTCCCAATCAAACCACAGCACTAACGTGTTGAGAAAACACTACGTTTGTTAAATGAAGATTCTATTTGTAATTAAAAACTAATGAACAAATCCTAGAATTGCTAAAATTTAAAAAGTCAGCTTTAGCAGAAGAGTGAAAAACATGGGCATTTGACACCAAAGTATGCTCAGAACTTTTATGTGGTAAGTACTTCAGCTGTGCACTTCTACTGAACAGACAAAAAGACGACATTTAGGACAAATAGTTTATATTAGGTCAACTTCAGACTTCAGATTTAAGACTACTGATATCCATTCGTGCATCTTTGAGAAACTTGTCATACACCCTTCTATACTCTGCAAGACTAGAGACAACACAACCCTATAAACAACTTGTTTTTTTCAGAAGCATTATACTTTAGCTTGCTTTCACTTCATGACAAATACATGAAGACAGAAAACAAAAAAGCCTATATTCTTTGTTGGTTTTAAGTGTTTATGATAGTGTCTTGACAGTAACACTCTAACCATGTGACATCGTTGAGATTAACTTGCAACAGGCAAGTTTGGGTCTCTGGTCAAACAGTTAGTCTAGGGACAGCCTGAGCCGTACATTACATGCCCCTCTGTCTAAGGACAATTTCTCCTTCTCCAGCAACCAAGAAGCTCACAACGCACTGAAACATCACGATATGGAACATAGGCACACCTAAGATCAAATACAGCAGTGCTGAGTGCCAGCCAAGAGAGAGCAGCGAACGTGAAGAGCCCCAAGAGTAACTTGAATTTCACTAGAGGAATATCGTACTACTTCTGTCCTTGAAAATGCAAGACACAGACACACATCTTGCACTTCTCTGTGCACACACTAGAGAGGGATCAGATCTGACCAGTTTAAAGAACACAAACCAAGAAGACACCATGTCTTCAACACGGGCTACAGGCACTGTCCTGAGAAGGTTTCCATTTCAGCTCGAGGTGTAAGAAATTTTGTTTGTTTCTCAGTAAGGAGTTTGGGGCCTATTAGGAGAGCTTTCCTGCAGTGTTCATTTCTCAAAATCTCTTACACAGACTAGGAGTTTACCACATAGTTTCAAATCAGGGCAAACTTCCTGTTTCAACAAGGACTTCTTTGTCAGCTGCAAAGACCACCGAGATCAAAACCTGGTTTCTTCTCAAGCCCCTTCATGGATCTTCTCTCCCCTCCTTTTAATAAAGAAGCAAGCCTGGAACACAAATTAGAAAGGCACACGCACATATCATGAGCTACTTAGCTACTCTGGTTCTTCCATATTCAGAAATTCATACACAAACACGTACACACAAAGCCTCAGGACCCCAGAGCTGTATTTCTGCTACCATTGGACAGCCTCAGGTAGAATTACTTACTTTGGTTCCCACAGGTGCAGAAACATTGACAAATATACTAAGCCTGCAAAACAGTCTGAAATCTAGGATGAAATGAGTTTATATATAGAACTACAGCCATGATCAAGGATCGGGGTACTCTGCAGAAAAGTGTAAGAAGAACAATGGTTAAAAAATAAAGCACAAAGTTGTTTCCACAGAAAGGAACGACAAAAGCAGGGCGCAAGCAACATAAGTCAGACACAAACACAAGTCATTAGGGCATCCATGCTAGATCACTGAAAGTTTTAATTGGAACAGAATGAAAAAGCAAAAGATGTAGAAGAATAGCAGATGAAGAGAAGTATGACTTGTATGGAAAACTGAGGAGGCCTATCAGCTGCTGTCTCAAGGAGACAAGCATGAGAATCACAGCAGCTTCGCCTTGTTGTGATTTACTTCAGTGTGGCATAAAAATAAACAGATCAGTCGAGGTTTCTAAGCACGGATGCTCTCTTTGCGCAGAACAATCAAACTGAAGAACAGATGATTGATTTCCTAATGTACACGAGACCTAAGTTTATGGTCCTTTTTACTGGTCGCTCTAGGAATAGATTTCCGATTTGTTGTAGGATACCATTCCAGCTTGGCAAGCCTCTTGATCCTTCCCAGAGGCATTTTTTGTCGCTCCAAGTCACTTTTCCTTTAAGGAGCTAAAGGTTTTCGGTGTCAGTGCACTTTAGACTGTTTCCTTTCTTTTTTTTCTTTTTTTTTTTCTCCTTCCCCCTGCCTATTTCCTCATTTTGACTTCTGACCAAGAGCCGGACCGTGTTAACTCCCTCCCATTTCACACCAGCCACCTCGTCACGGCCAACCACGTCCCCAGCTCCCACAGACAAACTTCCGAGCGCTTCTTAAGACCCACAGGAAGGCAAAACGAAACTAGCGCCAACGCGGCCGGCTAACAAAACTGATAAAAAGCTTTTTATGAAGAAAAAAAAAACCTCCCCCTCCCCGCCCCCAAAAAAAAGCTCCACAGCCCCGGGCGCACGCCAAACGCCGCCACACGAACTTCCCCGCGGCGCGACGAGGCGCTGAGGCCCGCTCTCCTCCCTCATCCCTCACCGCCCATCCTCTCCCCGCCGCCCGAGCCCGGCCCGGAAACGCGTCCCGGGGAGGCCCGGCCGCCCCTCACCGCCCGACCCCGCTGCCGGTCCCGCCTCGTCCCCTTCCTTACTTCTTGGTGTCGCTGCTGAAGAGCCCGAAGGCCGCGGGCAACGAAGGGGCCGTGGTGGGCGCCGCCTCCTGAGCCAGCTCGGGCGCTGCCTCGCCGGCCTGCTCGCCGTAGCTGTGCCCGTTACCGGACATGTCGCCGCTCGCTGCCCGCTCCGACAAACTTACCGGCACGGCACGGCACGGCACACACCCCCCGCCAAGCACCGGGCACGGGGCGGGATGGCCACGTGACGGGGGGGGGGACGGAACTCGGTCCGCCCCGCCCCGCCCCGCCCCGCCGCCCGGTGGTGCCGTCGCCGCGGCAACGCGGGCCGGCCGTGAGGCGTTTGTTGTAACGGCTGGGCTGACCGGCCCCTGGCGTGCCTGGGCGGGAAGGAAAGTTAAAAGATGTCCAAGCACAAAAAAATTTCCAAAATTGTCCAAACACTCCAAAAAAAAAAATCCAAAAGATGTCCAAACACAAACCTTAAGCACGCTGCTGCCCGGCCCTCTGGCCTCTACGGGGCACAGGCCGTTTTATTTTTGTGTAGCCAAAATACTAACTTGGCCCCTACACGCAGCAAAAGCAACTCTTGTTGCTTGTAGTAACCAATATTATAAATTAACCAGCTTGGTACTAATTAGTCATACACACTGACTGCACTGCAGGTCTGCTCCAGGTTGCTAAATATTCAACAAGTTAAAAGTTAAGTCCTATCAATTCCACCACTAGAAAGGTGAAAAGAAAAGAGAAACAGTCCCAGGGTATCTCATCTGATAGCAAGGTGGCTCCAGTCCCAGCGTTAACAACACTTGCCATTCCAAGAGCAATGATGCAGCCTACATTCACAGCAGCAACTTACATATACAAGCCCATAAAACATAAAAGGATGGCTAGAAGTCGTACGAGAAAAGTTTCTCTTAATTTCTTTTTACAGTCTTATTTTACTATATACATCCTACACACACCAAAGTATCCTGTCTTCTTCCACACCTCCTACTGTTTGAGGAATAATTTGTGCTCATTAAAATGCCCTTCTATCCATCTATCTAAATTACATTAGTGGAGTCCAGCCTCTTCATCCTGAGAACAAACTCATTTCCAAAAGGTTACAGTTCACAATAAATACCTTTTATCTTACAGAGGGGAAAAAATGGTTTGTCATAATATTTTTCTGAGGCAACTCTTCAAATTTCTTGTCTTTCACCAACTTGTACATTTCTGTTTGAAACTGGGTTAGTGCCAAGCAAATAAACTTGAGAGGAGGCATTACCAATGCCTTATCTATTAAGAGAGTGCGACAGAGATACAGTCAGTTGATCACTTCAGTTGCCTTCTGTGGATGCCAACATTTCAGCTCCCTTTCAGGGTCTCTAATAGCCTTCTTCTTTGTAGTACAGTCTCTTGAAAGTCAAGGCTTAGAGAATTAAAGGCCACTGTTGGCTCCCAGTCACAATGCAAATATTCTTGACTGTCACCAATATGTCTGTTGGTTCTTCAGATTTACCATTTTTCATACTACCCCTTCCAATTGCTCACAGGAACAGCCACGCCGGTTTTCTTTCCCTGCAGATGCAGATATCTCGTTATAATTACCACAAACTCTCACGGCACCTGTTGATACTCTTTCAGTGATGTGACTTGAGGCAGACATCTCTCGATCTTACAAAGTCAGGTGAAATCCTAGGACCTGACTTTTAAAGGATCAAAAACCAGAGTAGGCTCTCAGAGGCAAATGCCAGTAGGCATCTGGCAAGACCAGATGTAGAAAGGACAGTTATTCATCTCCTAAAAGTTTAAGATGCTGATTCTCTGAATTTGTACCAGCAGTGTTTTGAAATCATCTCTGACTCAATTTTTCAAACCATGCATTACTTTCAAAGTGTAACAGTGAGAGCACTTGAACTTTGGTCCCATACGTGGTTATGCATACATGAAAGGGGCCCTGGCTTACATCTTTTATTTGCAGTAAGGCACATGCAGGGTAGGAAAAGGTAACCTATATCAGGCCAAGTCCATAGCTTTTAAGGTAGATCTATTCTTGTTCCTTTGAAGACTGACTCTGCTTGTTCTCTGAAGTAAGAGACTTTAAACTGCTTTGCTTCTTTGCATAAAGCTGTAAAATATGTGTATTTATTGACAATGATAAGAAACACCTTAAGTAGAACAAACTAATTCTCCTCTTTATACTACATATGACACATAAAAAGAAAGATTAGAGGAAGGATTAACATTCAAAAAAAAGAGAGAATAGTAAGTTTATAGATTATTTCATTTTGGGGAGTACAAACACATGGAAAAGCACACAAACAGGCTACTGAGGTGGGTGATCATGGGACTGTGATACAGAAAAGTGGAACAGATAGTAACAGTGCAGCAGAGCTCATTAGAGCCTTGAAACTGAGAACAGAAAACAAATATTACATGAAGATTTATTAAGTACGTTTAAACAGTCATATAAGGAGGGCTGGATACAAGCTCTTGTCAGTTCTTGCTATCTAGTTCTAGCCTGAAATACACCACACCACTTCCTTGAATAGCCTTCTACTTGCTGTATTAACTCTTCATGATCACCCTGCAGGGGCAATGTATTTGCCCATTGAATTTATACCTGTACAAAATTATTTTAAGAATACTGGATTATGAAACACAAAATACCACTGAATCTAAATTCTCCATTTACATTCATTGATTACAGAATTCTACTTCAGGTTTTTACACAGCATAAAAAAAAAAAAAAAAGGAAAAAAAAACACTCATAAGATTTAAAACAGGAACCATAATGGGATTTTGCTTATTTTTCATTCATCATGTTTCTTTCTGAAATCATTTCACCATCATGATTCATTTCTATATTTCTATATGACCATCTTCACAATTACTACACATAACACCTGGTAAAATGCATTGTTTCTTAGTCTTCCATTCATAGATATAAACAGCTATGTAATATGTTATGTTTGGACACAGCTTTTAAAAATGATTGCACTGAGCAATAAGTTCCCAGGTTCTGTGGAAGGGAAGATGAATTTATACGGATAAATAAATATTCTTTTTCATCAAAACTTACATGTATGTATGTGTATTTTATATATATACATACACATTTTATGGGAAAAAATCTTCAACTTATTCAACACAATTAACTTTGTTCAGCTTTCTGAACCATTTACAGAAGATATCTTTTGGTGGTTTTTACCAAGTTAATTAAGTCCATTTGTGGTTTTAGTTGTACTGTGTTGCCGTATGCTTACTTGATGCCCTCTAGTGGATCATACTACTAGTACTCTATTTGCCATAACAACGAATTCAGGAGATGCATTATTAAGGAAGTTCATTTTTAATGGAGTTCAAGCCCTACGTAACAGCAACTTTATGATAATAAATGCTTTGCTCATATTTTCTGTATTGCTTATAGTTTCTGATATACCTAAAATGAGCTGTTATTCCAGATCCCACACACATCTATTAGAGTTTTTTGACTTTAAGTCATTTTTACTAAATGTAAGAGATGAAAGATAAGTAATGATATGATACAAACTTCTGTATATTAAGCCTTTTTATTCTGTAATGATTTTGAAATCTGATTTATAGTCAGTTAGTTTAAAATTAAACACCAAGAACTCATTCCTGAACTTGGAATACTAATTTGTCTTTACAATGCATTTTCAGTCTGTGACCTGAACTGAGATGCAAGTATTCCTGATTAATTCAAGCAAACTCTTATGCAGGTGAGAAAATTAATGGCTCTCAAAAAACCTTTGGCCTGCCTCTCTCCAATCAAATGTAGCTTTGGGACAAGCTAACAAATAAAAGCAAACCACGGTTCTTTAAAAATATCTGTTCCCTATGGCTATTATTCACAGGGGTTGCTTACATATGCATTGTTGAAACCAGCAGACCCCAAATTCTCTTTTGTTCCTACAGTTCTTCTGTAAACACTTAGATTATACAATATTTGCCATCCAGCTTCATTACTTAATATTCCTTCAAATGTTTACAAAGATTTTGGTTAACACTGATGAGTAGGAAAAATGTAATAGGTAAAAAAAAAAAAAAAAAAAAAAAAAAAAAACCATGGAACAGAAACTATTTGCAAAAGGAAACAATTCTTCAATTATAGTCATTGATTTTCCAGGTTTTTTTCTGCTTTTCTTAATCTAAACAAACATACGGTCTAACTAAGTTAGAAGAAAATATTTTATATTACTCTTTTAAGTAATGCAGCTTAGATAAATTTTTAAAACCTTGTACATATTTATACTGTAACATATTGGGCTGGATAAAGCTACTAGGCTGAGATGATTAGCTCCAGACTTCATTAAGGGTTTGCCTTCATGGACAGACTAAAACACAGCTTTTCCTGCCTTTATTAATATTTCACACTTTGCTAGTTAAAGTTCATAAGCTAGCAAAATTGTTGGGAGACTTCTTTTAAGCTAGTTTGGAATAAAGGCTTTAAGAAGAAGATACACGTAATGTTTAATGATAATGTCTCCTTTCTTTATTGTACAGTCTACTAGCCATAATCTAAAAACTCCACCAAGTTAGGCTGCCCTTGAAATATATACCTTGACCGTTGGAAATAGATTTTACTGTATCCTGAATTTTTAAAAGAAAATCAAGCTGCACTTAAAAGTATTTTAGACTTCTCATTTCCTGTGGACCTGGACATCATCTGCTTTTTACCTTCAAACTGGAGTTTGTGCTAGAGTAGCTAATACGCATATTTGTTTGTCTGCTTTCTACTATTACTGCAAGTGAGTTGCATGGCAGAAATAAAATGCCAAATATTCACAGAAGGAATGGCACGATAATTAGAACTTCCTGGAGTGTATCTATATCATCCACTCAGCACAGAGAATATACATTCATCCTAAATAACTTTTATTCAGTTCTTGAGTTTTGAATTCAGTCTACCATTAAGTAAACAGCAATTACGACACACACAACAATAGAAAGCGAAATTGGACAATTTTGAGCCCCTTTCCCATAAGCAGGAGAAGGCTGGATGTAAACACACTGCAACTTCCTCATCACAGGATCAACTGTGCATCAGTACTGGTATAGATTACAGCAGTATAGGAACAGGTCTGACCAATTTCTGGATAGCTGGAGCACAATGTCCTTCAAACACACCAACTTCTGCTGCATTCAGCATGCATCCTGTCACATGGGATGACAAAATAATAAAAATTTTAAAAAAAGTGCCTATCCAAGGAGATCCAACTTCTTTTCTGGCAGTTTTGTGCAATTTGAGGACACAAACTAATCAGACTGTAATACAATCTGACTCATAAAGTAAAAAATAAAATATAGAGTGAAGACTGGAATTAAATAGAGGAAAGGAAAAAGTTTTGTTTAGTAATAAGAAGGAGCAGAATGAGAAATGAAGGCTCAGATCGCAGTGATCAAAGAAGATAAAATTCTTATTACAGAGTGTGATAAAATTTGGGGAAGAAACATAGTAGAGTCTTTTAATGCAGGAATAACAAAGAGAGAAAAGAAAAGCCTGATGCCAAGAAATGTTTACTCCTTGCATTTCCCTAAGGGTTAAAACCCTTGTTTTACTTATCCTACTGGATTTTTTTTTTAATGTATGATAATTTATAAATGGTTTCTGGAAAGAACATAATGAGCTGGCTGAGAATCAGGTCTGTAAGCAATTGCTACACTCAAGTGCACTTGTATATGAAAGGGGTGAAAAGGCCAATAAATTATTTTCCTGGCAGATCAGGAATGAGGAAGTTGAAAGATTTATCTTGGAAATAACACTGGATACACAGAATGTAATTTCAGACAAGAAAAGAAAAGCAGACTTTTTTTTTGTCACAGCCTCCCCTTGCAGTCATGTAAGAACAGTGACCATTCATAACCTGAAACTCCAAGGCCATGGAAACTTTTGTTCATGTTGAACAATCTCTCTGGAAGTTTTCATTAGTCAAAGAACAAGACAAATTCAAGGAGGAAAAGGTTATTAAATACAAAGATAACATCTCTGGCTCAGGAAGTTCCTGAACCACACATCTATTGCAGACTAGTATCATTATATATTCCTTGTTCTGACACCCCTCCATAAGACTCCAGTACTTAACCTACTTACGTATTCTATGTTACGTACCCTAACTTAAATATAAGTATTTGGACCTTTATAGGTACAACTGTTCTTATGTGGTGCATTTTAGTTTGCTATTGCAGCTATGTAATTTTGTGGGTGCCTCACTATCCTGTAATACTGTTCAGCAGCTGAAAAATGAAATACTGAAAGTGACGAATCAAGTTTGTACAAATTACACAGAAGTGCTCAATGGAGCACAAACAGTCCATACACCATTATTAGGACTTTCAACACAAGTAATGAAAGGATTTAGCACATATACCATCAAATGGTTCAACTCCTACCAAAGATTTGTAGTCTGTTGGAATAGGAGTGCTATATGCTACCTTTCTGTTACTCAGTTTCTTCTTCTAAGAAATTGGATTGCACCATTCTACCATATCTGTAGTCGAAGAATGCCACATATAAGGCAAATCAAGCTACACATCCCATACTATTCACAAAAGCTGAAACATCAGTGCATCTTCTTGTTTTATTTCAGAGAAAAACAGAATCTTCCTTTGTTTTCAGTCTTATTTATCCCCTCAGGCCTCATTTGCTGTATTGCCTTTGAAGTTGTGAAAGAAAATATGTGTTCACTCCTGCCAAACCACCATGAACAGTCTTTAAAAATTCTATGTGTTTATATGTCATCCTTGTGGGTACCTTCCAACTCGGATATTCTGTGATTCTATGTCATTAAAGACTTTCTTTAAAAGGTAATTAAGATGTTATATCAAGGATGACCCATCTGTTCTCCTCTCAGGGACACAAACCTCCAGCTTGCTGGTTGTCTAGCCCTTCAGTTGTAACACTTCAGTGATGCATAGTTACTAGGTACAGATCTCCACAAAGGAATTCAATCCTTCTTCTCATCACTTCAGTCAAGCAACCAACACAACTTACACAAAAAGTCTATTTTCTCTGTAGTTGAAACGACAAGATGATTATGTTAAAGAGGAAGATCTTATTTCACCTTTTATACCTCTTTTTTTTCTTCCATATCTGAACTCAAAAGAGAAAAGCTACATTGCAAAAGTTCATTGGAAATTAATTACTGTATTTGGAGATAAGAGTGTTACCCAAAATAGTATCGGACACACAGCTAGCAACTAGCAGAGGACCTAGCTATCATGTATTTCCTTTCAAACCATGATAAAGCATTTAAAGATTTGACGAATTGTTATGCAAACCTTCTGACAGCATTTGCATCTGATTTTTTTTTTTTTTCTGGCCTTTGATGTCTACATTTCTTCCTTCTTTTTATCATTAATGACTGCTTCATGAAATGCTATTGAAGGAAAACAGCTGTGTCTCTATTACCTTCTTCTACTTGGTCTTCCTCAGGGAAAAATAGCTGGTTTTTACTGGTCTGAGTTGTTACCCAATAATTAAGGTTCTTCATGCTTATTTCTATTAGAAGAAGAAATTGATGGGATAAGCAAAGTCAAAATAATGGACAATGTTGTACAAAAGGAGCAGCTCTGTAGGGACACAGAGGGAGTGTTAGCTACTCTGAAAATGCAAAAGTAAGCATGCAGCATAGATGAACCTGGCGCACTCATCCGGTCACTGAGCGGAGGTGAGTGGGATGAGGAACGCAGTTGGGCCAACAGGGAATACCACACCTACACAACGGCCAGTGTGGTCTGCATCTGGTTCTCCTCAGCAGAGCCGTGTGCACTGGGCTTTGCTACTGGAGCAGAAGATAATACAGAGCACTGGAGAACAGTACCTCACCCATGCACAAGTTCACTTAACTGTGGGGTTGGGAGAGCGGTGAAGAAGACAAAAGCACCAGAGATTTCATCTGTGGTTTCAAACAGCCTTCTTTCTTCCCTGAGAAAATATTTTTTGTTGCAACTTTGTACACAATGTCTTATTCCCTGGAAACAGAGACAAGGACCAAACAGCACTTCCTTCTGCACAGTTTCCAAGCCACTAGTATAGCAAATCTGAGGCCCTGTTAGTCCTCTTTCTATAATCACCGAATCACAGAATGGTTGATGTTGGGAGGGATGTTTTGGAGATAGTCTAAGCCCTCAGGTTCCCATTCATACT
Organism: Cygnus atratus; assembly: GCF_013377495.2. Classification (NCBI taxonomy): domain Eukaryota; kingdom Metazoa; phylum Chordata; class Aves; order Anseriformes; family Anatidae; genus Cygnus; species Cygnus atratus. Next base: position 24,876,869 of record NC_066396.1, on the reverse strand, counting down.
TGCTTCTTTTTATGGCTGATGGCTTTCTGCCTCTTATCTGCATTTTACCAATCTAGTTGCTTAAGTGGTTGACTTTCATAAAAGATGAGGACCTACAGATTTTTCAGCAAAAATGAATGTAATCAGAATTAGCACCTCTAAAAGCAGGTTACTTTTACCCAAGAACTTGTTAATGAATGAAAATGCCTAAATTCAGGCATTCAGGCAATAACTCTCATTTTAAGGGATAGGTTTAGAAACAGTAGAACAGGGTACACCAGCAAAACTTTTCTAAACGAAGAACTTTCACCATTCCTGAAACAGAAGTAGGTTTGACCATTAAGCTCCACAGAAACTTAACAGTTTGGCTTGCCTGAAGGATGTCAGTTCTTTCCTTCCTCTGTTGTACTTCAGACATTCATAAGTACTGCTCTTAATTTCTTTCTGTACACGGCTTGCTCTTTTTTAGTCTCTCTGATTGTCATTCAACCTCTATGACAGAAATGAAGAGAAAATTCCATGTTGAACACTGAGAATGTCTGGGGGAGCTCTCAAATGTATTATATATTTTTGCCCTACTCTTACATTTCTTTGAAGAAAGGAGAAAGGAGGCGACCTCTCATTCTGACCCACTATGGCTTTTCTTGTAATTGAGACTGTGACATGGAAGTAGAATGTGAAAATGTCCTCTGCAGCAGTAAGTGAAAAAATAGTATAGAAGTTGCATGAAACAGTAAATGGGAAGTCAGAAGAAAAATTACCTAGAACACATGCTTTTAGAAGAAGAGTTGAAAGAATATAGCATAAAAAAATCATTCCATTCTCTGCACAACACAAAGGTTAAAGAGACCAAATCTGATTCACTAAAGATTTCAATATTGTTTGTTCAATTCCGCCTGCATCAAGTAAATTCAAATTCTAAGCCTCCAAACAGAAAATTAAGCTTTACATTCAAGAGATCCTTTTTTTTTTTTCTTTTTTTACACTTAAATTTACTTCAAGATTTTTGACATAAACTTAGCTTTGATATCTGATTTAACTAAGTTACATTAAAAACCTTTTTTTTGGAACTTCTTTTACCTGGACTGACTTCCTGGCCTCGTTTCAGCTGCCCCGCATCCAGATGGAGGTGCCTGATGCTGAGGACAGGTCTGCACCAGTGCCCACTGATGCCCTTCTCCTGGCTGGGGCTGTGGGACAACTCTGGCTGCCTGGCTGGCCCACAGGAGCCCCTGCTGCTTCTAGCCTGCTTTATGCTTGTGTTTATAAATCCACAGGCAGAAAAGCACTGTGCACAGATCTACATTTGTCTTGCAAAATAAAGAGCTGTATAATTCACTTGTATCAGTGTGGAAGGGAAACTACATATGTATATATATACAAAATTATGTATATATATAATAAAAATATTTTGACATAAACTTAGCTTTGACATCTGATACATATATTATATATAGTTAATATATTGCATTAAATATATTAATACCAATATTGTATACAAAATAAGATATAATTTTTATTACAGAAATACATACATCCATATAAAAACAAACATTAAGTATATTAATTAATTAATTAATTTATTTATTTATTTATTTATAGAACGATAAATGGATATCAGCCTTTCCAGTGGCAGTTCCAGCCTCAGGCACAAGAGGTAGATGTTTTCACAAGAAACTTTCAACAGATACTCAACATTACTGAACAACTCACTTTTATCTTCAAGATAAGAAATTATTGTCAGTTGTTCATTTCATTTTCTATGTTATAGGTAGTAATATATTTACAAAAAAAAAAAAAAGATTAATTGTAAATATGTAATATGGAGAAAGGAGATAGCAATGAGTTAACATAATGGACTATAGTGGTTTACTTAGGCATCTTAGGACTTCAGAGGGGATGAAGGGTCTTGTTAATATTGTGTTCTCCAGACAAAAACTTTGAACTTTGTATGCACTTATGAGACCAGAGTACAAATGGTACTGTTAATTTTGTTGCCATATGTCATTGGCATTTACCTGAACTGCACTGAATCTAATGATTTTCTACATGTTTTGGGACTGTTTTGTAAGTTACTTCTTGCTCTCTGCAAGCTAAACAATTAATGATCAAGAGTCAAGAGGATGGTAAGTCATACCCTTGAACACTATTCAGTTTTAGGCAGTGTTATATTTACATTACGTACATAATATTTTTCTTCAGTAAGAAGTCATAGGGAATAAATGCTTAAGTCTATTAAAAAAACCTATATATGTATTTTTTTTTAAATTGCAAGAATTTTTCCATTCCTATATATCATGGAGAAAATGCAAAACATTACCAATACTTATTTTTCTTAGGGATCCCCACACATACACACATTCCCGGGTTAAATGATACCTAGCAGAAGGATTATCAATGAATTTTTTTTTAAGGGGAATATGAAAGATTTTTGTATTAATGCAAACATGAGGATTGTTTTACATACAGACCTAAGTCAGATGATTACATTCAGTACCAATTTAAATATTCCCTATATTTTAATTTTCCTACAGTTACATAAACATGATTTTTTAAAAGGCAGCAGTATAGATTTTGAACATAGATATACTGTTTCAGATATCTGTGTTATATAGACTGACAGTATCCAATGTAAAAAGCTAATCTATTTGTTTTTACTACCTCAGGAGCAATTGGCTAAGGGTCTGAGATGGTGAATATGGTGGATTCTGGCTTTGCATGTATGTTCATTAGTTCATCCATTAACTTTAGTGCAGTTATTTATGTGAGTGAGGATTGTTTGCACAAATGAAGGTTTCAGAAGGAGAAATTACTTTATCGTATGTTGTGGCCTGGAAAGCTTTTGCAGGAACTGCAGTCAATGACAGACTTCACATTTTTTTTATCTAAAGGTTATATTTGTGTTGCCAGTAAGAAAGTTAATTTATAGAAGATAATATTTACTTCAAAGGAGTCTGAAATTTTAAGTAATTACTTGCCATTAATCTTCTGAAATCCTGTGAAAATATTCCTCTGTTCTGTTTCATTTATGTGATGAACCTATCTTTCCTGTGTAGTAGCCTTCCAATACTGACAGCATCGGGATATGCAGTTATTTTATGATACTCCTCAGTCACTGCGAAAACTGGCAGATTCCTGTATCTACTGTACACCGTATTTTCCTCAAATGTCTTGGTATGGAATTGTATCCATTCAATTCTGCTCATGGGTTTGATGCTTTAAGTACATAACCCCTGCCACAGAAGATGATCTTTAATTGTAGTCTCACATGTGCAAAATAAATAACTAATAAAAATAATCATAATAAAAAATCTTTTCTTGGTCCTTACATCACTCATTTGTGTGCCGGCCATTCACTGGATTTCAACAGGTGTTCAGGATGCTACAGTTGAAAGTGAAGAAGTATTGATTGAAATAGTGTATTTTGCAATACTCTCAGAAATCTTTGATTTTATCCCACTACTTCACACCAATAAGAGCATGAAGACAGACATAATAAAAGTTCAAATCCTATATGAGGAAGATATAATTAGCTCATTAGTTAAATTTGCATTTGCATGAAAATTTTCACTGCATACCTTACAACACTAGGTATTTAGGTTGATTTAATTTAATAACTTCTTTCATGCAAATATAGCACTTTACATGTAAAAGAGTCACATTTTCTCATAAATGTTAAATCACCTATGGAACAATAACAAGAACAAAACAAAACAAATAACAAAAACGTGCCTGCAATTCATACTTCCTAATTCACTTATTTCTTAAGAAAACCCTGAAGATAAACAATCCAAACAGATTTTATTAATACACTCTTAATAATGTAGGAGTTTAAGCGGAAAGAACAGACAGAGACAGGTTTGGGCAGTAAAGGACCGTAACCAACTGCCTTGGGGTGAGTTGCTAGAAACGTCGGTTAGTTAGACTTACGACAGGCTTGACAAGTAAAGAGCCTGTGCTAAGCAAAACCAGTCTAGCCTGTAGGAGCTGAGTGTGACTTTAAATGATCTGCCTTTCTTACCAGCCAGAAATGGCTGGGTGAGAAACAGAGAGACCACAGACATCCCCTGTCCTGTCCCCAAGAAGCAGTGGGGCTCCAGTGCTACTGTGATACAAATTTCTGGTTACAGACTTCTTCCGTGAGCACTGACCCCCAGAACAGTTTTGGCAGTAGTCCTTTTTGCTGGCTTCTCATCCTGACTGACCCGCTTACCATGTTTTTAGTAGCAGGTTTCAGTGCTTGGCTGGCCTCCTGGCCCTTCACTACATAGAGCTATAGCAGCCTCAAGGACGGTGGAGTCAAGCGCTACAACACAGCAGCCCACGGAGCAACACTTCAACTACAGGTTATGAATATATATAAACTTCAGCTTGCCTGTGGTACACAATTAGTTTTTGTCAAGAATGTAATTGCAATGTACTTAGGCAATAAATACCAAATGCAATGAGTTTCAGCAAGAAACTAAAGCACGAAAAAGTTAAAATAAGAAATGTCAAAACCAGGCAAGTTTAGATTTCTGAGTTGGACTAGGGTTCCTGTTTGACTACCGAAAATTGTCCTGGTTTCATCTGCGATAGAGTTAATTTCCTTCTGAGTAACTGGCATGGTGCTGTGTTTTGGATTCAGGATGAGAATAATACTGCTAACACACCAATGTTTTAGTTGTTGAGCAGTGCTTACACTGAGTCAAGGACTCTTCTGCTTCTTGTGCTGCCCTGCCAGCGAAGAGGCTGGGGGTACACCAGGAGCTGGGAGGTGACACAGCCAGGACAGCTGGCCCACGGGGGCCAGAACGGTGTCCCATACCACATGGCGTCATGCTGGACAATAGGAATGGAGGAGTTGGCCTGGGGGGCTTCTGTTGCTAGGGGTCTGGGTGGGCATTGGTGGCGAGCAATTGCATTGTGCATCACTTGCTTTGTATATTCTTTGTACATTCCTTCCTGCACCCCCACTCTTTCCTTTTAAACTGTCTTTATCTCAACCCGTAAGTTTTACTTTTGTTTTTGCCTGATTCTCTACAGCAGCCCACTGTGGAGAGGGGAATGAGCAAATGGTTGTGTGGTGCTGAGTTGCCTGCCAGGTTACACCAAAACACAAATGTACCAGACAAAAAGTTTAAAAAATGCTTGCAGAAACAGTGGGAAATAATAAGATGATGAATAGTGATCACTAAAAAAAAAAAAAAAAAATCACTAAATTTACTATAAAACTAAACCACTAAAAACACTAAAAAATCTAAAGATCACTATAGATCGCTAAAAAACTCAACACCCACTAACTTAGAATAGGGCATATGATTTTTAATGCTACAAATTCCATAGTTTTTAGTGGTTTAGAATAGAAATATATGAAACAACGTAGAACATAGTTGAGGCATTGGGCATTGTTAGACATATTACAGAACACAGCTAAGCTTGAAAAATAATTCCAGCTATTATTAAAATGTGAATATTTTCCAAACTTTCTTTTAAACTATATTCTTTATATTTTTCTGAAATTTAATCTCATTAAGTGAGGGTAAAATAGGACATTAGCAGTGAAAATATAATTTAATAGTGGTGTATTGCTAACGGTAGTTATCCAGTGACTATGAAGACAGCTGTGAAAACTTAATAAAACTGTAATTCCTCATATAAATTGCTATTTTAGCACCCTGTAGACTCAAATGTTTAATTAAAATAATTGCTTATATGACTCAGGATAGTCTTTTTATTATGAAATGGAGACTTGATATGGCCTTTTACCTATTCCTTATTTTAATTAAGCTGAGCTGTAAATCTCTCTCTATTTTTTTTCCCCATTGTTGGCTCCATTTAATCTGTTCTCTTTCCTTTTCTCCAGAGAAATTATTTCATAGCCAGGGCATCAATTGTTCAACAATCTATTCCTTACTATACAGAGAGTACCATATACAGAATTTTGAGTTGTAGAATCAGTTAACTCCAGAAAGAACCTGTTTTCTGATCTGGTCTCTTCCACAGGCCAAATTATAAAATATATATTGACTCCTATTTCACATGAAAACTGTTCTGTCCTGTGACTCTCATTTAGGAGAACATTATATCTTCATGATGTAATGACAAACAATCCCTTAGGTTGACATATCTGATTACTCTTGTTAAAATTCAGTGTATTTGAACATGAATTCATGTCATTTCAGTCTTAGACTCTGTCTTCTATTTTATCTTTTTTTGCTAGATTTAGCAATCATGTGTTCCCTGTGCATATATGATTAAGGATTGGTGTAGGAATACAGTTCATCATAGTTTTTCTAATGTTCTTGAAGAAGGCTATGTAGACAGCATGGAATACATAACATATGATCCCACATAAATATATCTGCGCATGTAAATCTTTATTAGGATTTTTTACTTTTCTCTGAGATTTTCAAGAGAAGTGTTAATTGTCTACTGCACTAGAGGCAGAGAGATAAAAAAACTCTTGATTTTGTACCTATTAGATCCAACTGGGAAGTGCCCAAGGCTTTCTATATAGAACCAGAGAGGTTTAATTGAACTGGAGCTATTATATATTATTATATGAGGAAAGATGGTTTTCATGATGGATACTAATATATGGGGAAAATGCCCATAGAATAATTTAGTGCATTTTGCACAGAGAGAATCAAACTGTAGTCAAAATTGGGCTTGTGAAAATTTTTGGTCAACAGCTCCAACTGCTAATAGTGTTGGTAAATTTGTGTTCTGCTAAGTTTCCAGGAATTTCTTATAGATTACTGGACACCTCTTTTTGGATATTAAAACAGTACCTAGATGGAGTTTAGAACTGAGGAACTTGAAGTGAAAATAAACTTTTTCTGTCTTTTAATTTCATGGATTTAGATTGTCCCTGAAGTATCATTATGAAAGCGTGGAATAAGCTGGCTGAACTGTTCTAGCAACTTTGGTTGGGAAAGTAAAAATCACTCAGAACTTTTGGCTATTAGTTTTAATACCCAGTCTCCAAACATACGACTCAAATGAACATTTGTTCTCTTTGCTGTGGCAAAATGTGAAATTCATGGAGATGGCTATATTTTGCAAAAGTTTAAATGACACGTGCCACGAAGTTAAGTTTGCTTGTTTCTTCCATGCTACTATGTGATTTGCACCAACCTAAAATTTTTGGATATGTTTCTTTGAGAATGAAGCTTACTGCTGCTCTTCCAGGACTGCCATTCTGCAATTCACTTCTACCAAATTATGCTTGAGTAGAATTTTGTTGCACTTACAAAAAAGTGAAAGTTTAATCCCATTGAACAAGCTTTAAAACTAATTCAGTAACTGGCAAGATCCCATTTAGGCTGTTGTTTAAAAGGAGCAATAGGGGGATTTTTTTCTCTTCCTACTTAATTAAGTAATTCTATTGTGCATATTCTGTGGCAAGTTCTTTCCTTGATTTGTGTTTTAATTTATCTTAAAATTTCCACAGATACTGTAGTAATTTGTTTTTTAAATGCATGTATTAACAATGCCTAATCTCTCTCCGATAAGGAGAATGTAGATGCCTCTGTCACTCTAAATTAATATCTCCATATTGCAAATCCTGAAAAACAATAAATGCTATTTAATTCAGAAACTAAATTCCTTGAATGTTTTTACTGATTAGAATATATTAAAATAGTTTTCATATTTTATTTGAATAGTAATAATGAAATGAAAGATAGATTTTAATTAGCCTGGCAAAACTTTTGAAATATAATATTTAATTTGTAAATAGCCCCCAGAAAGATAATCAGTGCACAGAAGAGTGTGCCAAATGATGATACTTCTGAGAAAACATTTTCATGAGCTATGCAGCAAATCAGATAGCTACCAAATAACAGAATATTAAAAAGAAAAGTTGTTTCGGAGACAGTAGCAATTTTGATTTTAGTGGTTATGAAACAGACCTCAACACCAGTAAAAGTACACAAAAATTGAAGAGAGAGAGCATTCTTAAAATTAAGGTGGATTTTCGGATTTCCAGAGCTGCCCCAGGAGATTTCTAAGATGTTCTAGAAAAAGCCTAGAGATCATCACCGATGATTTCTTATTTGGAAGAATATCAGAGAAAGCAAATGAATCAACATACACTAAGATGGAATCAAAATGCAAACAATAGGGTTTATTACTGGAGACCAAAGAGTTTTGTTCTAAAGTACACATCTGCTTGTTCAGATGTATAGCACCCTAGTCCTAGTTTTAGTTCTATAAATGGTATCTTGTTTAAGTAGTTCAGATGTGGAGGTACCTGTCACTGTAGACAGGTTCATTTGGTTAAATTAATCCCATCCAAAAAGAAATGTAAAGTTGGGCAAGGTTTTGGTTCTGCAAGGCAAGTTTCTCCTTAAGATATCTATTTGACCATCTATCTGAAGACCTGCTGGAACATGCAAGTTACTGTAGACTTCAGTAATCATGAAAATAAGTTGAAGAGGAAGAAAGGCAGGTAAATTTACCATTAAATCCCATGACCAAGGGAAAGCACAGAACTGAGAAGACAAATAATTAGTTATATAACCTGTATGGAAATGCAATGTTCAATTTCTCTGGAGCCCTAAGCCACTTTCCAAGAAAGTTGTTGAAAGTATAAGCTACAGGACTACAATCATTAAACTATTGTTATAAAAAATACTGATTAACAAGAAAAGGTGACACATAAAAAGTTTTCCAAAACTTATTAAGAAAGCCTTACAGAAAGCAACTTTTTCAGTGCAATTTGACTGGTTATCAAAAGAAAGATGAAAGATGACCTTATAAGGATGTACTTGAACATAGTGGGAAGATTTAAGTTAATGAAGAATTAAGTTATCCAGAGGAAGCACAAGAACAAAAGTTTGAATTTAGTCATAGAAATAGAAATAAGGTATTCGTCCATAATAATTAAGGTGGATAGTCATTCGAAAAAATAAGTATATTCAGATGAACTTCAGATGTTTGTTTTCTTCAATACACTCAGATTGTTTGGTTCAAACCTGGGTTAACCAGACAAAGTTTATGGCCCATGTTATGTGGAAGATCTAAATCATCGATTTCACAATTACACTTAAGCTTTAATTTCTGTGATTCTGTGATTTTCTGTTTTTAGAAAACACACATATAGTATAAATGACATAGAAGAACATGAAGAAACCATCCCTGTCCTCCATCCCAAAACAGAATGAATCTGAAAGAAACTTGAATCTGAAAGAAACTTGAATCTGAAACAAACTTAAATCTGAAACTGAGTATAGAACTTGTAGACCTCTATCTATGAATGAGTATACCTATATTTGAGGTGGTTGTATATGCAAAACACCATTACACCAAGATAACATTTTATTGCTGTACAAGGCAAATAACTACCTTTGTCCTTTATAAGACTAAAAGTTACTTTTCCTGGGATTTTCTGAGTACAGCTATCACCATTCCTTCCCTCCTCAGCAATACTATCAGCTTTACTGTATGTAAAGGACTCAACCCTCATCCTGGAAAGGAGTCACTGTATGGTCTGCCTGAGCAATTAATGTGGGTGGCTAATATGTAATAATGAAGATACTGAAAGAGAATTTAGTAAGCTCAGCAATGTGATGGACAGCTACTTAATTGCACAGGAGAAAGTTAATTCACTACTGAAGTGGCATTATATGAATGATGCTTGTCTGTTCAACAGGCATCTACTTAATAGAGATATTATTAAAGCTAAATTACAGCAAAGCTGTGAGACATCTCCATCTAAACAAGACAGGCAAGTCGAAATGCATGATGAGATATTTATTCTAATAATTTTCAGTTTAGTCACTTACTGTAATTACTATTGGATGCCTTATCTTTCATTGCTTCATTTGTCATCTTTGGACCCACCTGATTTGTATTTCTGTTGTTCTTTTAAAAATATGTAAGTAGTATAAAGGAGTACAGAACTTTTTTTTTTCCTTTACTTTAAACAGTTACTTAGTTGCAGGAGTGATATGAAAACAGGATGAAATATGAAGCAACAGAAGTCAGCATTTAATATGAACTAGAGTAAATAACATAAACTGCTAGATGAATTTGTACATATGGGAATCTTGACTTTAAATTTTCAGTCTCTCATGGCTGCAGAAAAGCTTTAAAATGTAATAAAAGTGTTAATTGCAAGTTAGGAAATTAAAATAGATATTACAAAACCTCTTTTCCTGTTATTGAAATCTCACTGTTTTTAAGGCAAGCTTTTGTTCTGGAGCAGAGAAGGGTTAAATATTATTATAAATAATAGACTGCAGTAATATAGATCTTCATTATTAAAATTGTATCAAAACAATCCCTAATCCATACAAAGCCCTAAAAACATGGACCAAAGAAATTTAGGGGAAATACAATTGTCCTAGTGTGCAAATCTTCCACATTTCTTATTTTCTTATTTTTAGAACCCCGCAAAGGTATCAATAATACAATTTAATAATTACAAACACTTTCTATGCCAATCAGCAATAGAAACTAAATGCAACATGTGCCCATATTTCTTCAGTTTTGGATGGTAGCACAAAACTGATTTTTTAATTTATTTTTTTTACTTTCATGTCCATTATATCAAGACATTAATATATGGGGCAGCCTCACAAATTCTGTTATTTTCAGACTACAGTCTGTACTACCAAAACTGAGTATACAATCCAAAAATAAGCTCTTTAAATTTCATATAAAGATATGTAAAACAGTAAGCTTGTTTTCTTAATAATATTGAGATTCTTTGTCCAGATTCTTCCTTGTTTAGAGCAAGTGCAACAGGACAATTGGTTTTTTTTTTAAATTACTATTATTATTTTAATACATTATAAGATTGTATTTAGATTTTATTCTTGGACTTTAATTCAACACAGACAATTGTTTTTGCATTATTGTGTTCAGCTATTGTATTTCTTTCATTCTCAAGATACATCAATGGCATTATAACTCTAGTTGTATACAACACAAGTAACCACTGACATTGTAGAAACAAGTTGTTTCTACATCATTTTGCATTTATACATTTTCCTTTAACTTTACATTTTAGGAAATAGCTTTAATTGACAGTTTATTCCTCACACATAATATTCATTTTTTATTAAACATGTTTTATTAAATATTAACATTTATTCTCTTTAAATATTAATTCTTCTGGTAATAGTATTATTTAGTAGTACTTAGTAATATTTACAATATAACAACTACTGATATGACATAGTTCTTCATTTAATTGTTTACACTGTGGCATTGAAAATACTTGTTTTCTCCACCTTAAAGTATAGATAAGCTATATAAGATTATTTACTCATACGTCACTTCATGTTTTTACATTAGGTTTAAATGTATTTTTTTTCCTACTCTGCCTTTCTTAAAAATAGAAAAAAAAAAAAAGAAAAAAAAAAAAAGGTCTACATTCTGGTTTCCCCTTTGCTGCAAAATGGCTAAAGGTTCAGACTAAAGGCCTGACTTGTAATCCTTTTTTTGTGTCAGTACTCTTTCATCATTTCATTAATTCTCCTGTCTTAGTGGACTATTCATACAAACAAAGGATGTCTCAGTTAAGCGTGTGGAGTGTCATTTAGCTTTACTCACTTACGTTTGGATTATTTTCGTTTTCACTTATGAATATTTGGTATCTTAATACTTTTTTTTTCCTTTGACCAATTTCAGAAGTTTTTTTTGTTTTTGTTTTTGTTTTCCCTAGAGGTCTGTAGAAACATTGCTGAATATATAGCTTAATGTTGCACAGTTATAGTGCAGTATTAAAGCAAATCGTTAAAAAGCCAAGTTTAATTATTCCGGTTTGTCACTGAAGACAATGGGAGTTTTGTTTACACAGGTCTAACCTCTAAAGCATGCCAGATGTTGTGTAATGAGACACACAAGGACGGAAATAGATGTTTGCTCTTCACAAAGTCAGGCGTGCTCTTCAGAAAAGTGATTCTTTAACCAACTGTTTTTTTCCTTTTTCTCTCACCTATCCATTTCTACAGGAATTGGCTTTTTATTACTAGATAATAAATACTACTCCCCTGGGAAGCAGGAAAAAAGATTTTATTACTCCAATTGTGAAGTAAGTACTCCGGATAATAACTCATGCTTCAAAAATAGTAAGTTACAGACAACAGTGTAATTTCACTTTCATAAGACATCACCTGATATACTGGATAAATTCATTCTCTCTTCCCAGCATTTTATGTTATTATTGAAAACTTTGCTGAGCTGTGCCTTTTGTTTATTGATAGCTTCCCATTCAAATTAGGTCTGCATGAGGAACTTTTTCAGTTAGCTGTTTTAGAATGTGTTTGCTCTTGAACTAGCTAAAGCTCTTTTACAATTGATATGGCTTTGCTCATTAGGTTTAGAAAAAGGGGTTGTTAGTAACCAGCATTCATTTGTCCTGTTTTTGCCAACAATTTAAAATATTCTGAAATGTGACAACCTTCCAAAGCACTTGTGTTAGAGCCACAGGTTCCTTGTGAGAATCAATCTGGTGAGAAGTCAGACTGAGAAATCAACAGATCTTTCTTCTCCACTCACAAGCTCTCCTTTCTGTTGTTCATAAGGTCATCTTTATACTAAAGCTGTATAGTTACCCAGACTCAGAGCTCTTACTGGTCAGCATCTACTAATACTGTAACTTGCTCATTGTTATGGAAAGGAAGTACCACAATGAGAGACATGAGCTCAATCATCACATCTAATGGTGATCTCTAATGATCGGTGCACCTTGTAGACTTTTTTTTTTTTTCTTCCCTTGAAAGTAACAATGTTCTTTCACTTAACAAATAAAGTAACCAGCACACTCTAAGAGGTGGGACTGTGAGACTAGACACCCTGTCTCCAGTGGGACAGACCAAAGTTTTGTCAGCTGAGTAGAAAGGCCTTTCAGTTCACAGGTATTCAGTATAGCGGCTTATTTGTACCTCATGAACCTCATGAAGTTCATCAAGGAGACATGCAAAGTACTGTATTGCCAGCAGGTCAAAAGAGGTGACCCTTCCCCTCTCTCTACTCTGCAATGGTGAGGCCATACCTGGAGTTCTGTGTCCACTTCTGGGCCTCCCAGTACAAGAGATACATGGACATAGTGGGGAAGGTCCAACGTAGGGCCACAAAAATGGTGAAGGGACTGTGGCAGCTCTCCTGTGAGGAAAGGCTGAGAGAGATGCGGCTGTTCAGCATGGAGAAAAGGAGGCTCAGGGACGATCTTAACCACATATACAAAAACCTGAAGGGCAGGTGCTAAGAGGACAGATCCAGGTTCTTTTCAGTGCTGTTCATTGACAGGACAAGAGGTAATGGGCACAATCCAGAACACAAGAGGTTCATTTGAACATCCGGAAGCACTTGTTTGTTTGTGGGTGACGAAGCGTCAGAACAGGTTTCCCCTGGAGGTTGTGGAGTCACCTTTCTTGGAGATACTCAGAAGCCATCTGGACGTAGTCCTGGACCATCTGCTCCCAGCTTGAGCAGGGGGGTTGGACCAGATGACCTTCAGAGGTCCCTTCCAACCTCAGCCATTTCGTGATTCTGTGAAATCTCATTTTATTCCCAAACTGAAATATAAAACTAATGTGTTTGCAGTTCTTAAAGGGTCATGCTACAAGGAAATACTTTGTACACACTGCAAAACTAAAATTTTACTTGAAGCAACGAATGGCTAGAAAAGAAACATTGCTCTATAAAACACAAAGTACAGGGCTACATGAAAAGAATCTAGAAGTGATAAAGTGGCTTTTTTATCTCTTTGTGAGGTATTTTCAGACAAAGGACCTTCCAAATACTTAAACGTGAAATTTTGACATTGTCTACCTAATATTTTACTGAAACTATTAAGATACTAATATGGTATCTTCAGAGTACTTATATATGTATTTTAATGGCAATTCACTTTACATATCATGAAGGGTCAAACTTACAGTCAGCGTTCATACGTATTCAATATCCAAACATTTTAGAATGTGCAGTAAGAGCCAGCCTTTCTCTGACCTCCTACCATTTATCAAAACTTAAGCCCTGCCCAAATATACACAACGACTAACATAGTTTAATGGAATTTTTCTAATGGATTCCAGCAGAGACTAGAGGCCTGGAAGCCAGCATAGTTGAGAGGCTGGCAATGTCTGTTTAGAGATGTAATAAAAAAGAGGGAATACACAATCCAATAGCAAAAAAAGAAATAAAAGAATCTCAAACATCCTCAAAGGATCCTCAGTCTGATGGTTACATTTTTAGATACTACCTTTTAGTACAGGCAGGTGTATTAGTAAATATATGTGCTCTGGTCTTGAAGTGAAATAAAGTGCTTATTAGGTTTCTTGCGTGTCTTGGTTTCAGCTGGGATAGAATTAATTTTCTTCTGAGTAACTGGCATGGTACTTTGCTTCAGATAAGAATAATGCTGCTAATACACTGATGTTTCAGTTGTTGCTGAGCAGTGCTTACACTAAGTCAAGGCCTTTTCAGCTTCTCATGCTGCCCTTCCAGTGAGGAGGCTGGGGGTGAACAAGGAGCTGGGAGGGGACACAGCCAGGACAGCTTGCCCAAGGGGGCCAGACGGGTGTCCCATACCACATGGCGTCATGCTGGACAATAGGAATGGGGGAGTTGGCCTTCGGGGCTTCTGTTGCTTGAGTCTGGGTGGGCAATGGTCAGCAGGTGGTGAGTGATTGCATTGTGCATCATTTTCTTTGTATATTATTATTATAACTCCCACCCCCCTTCTTTTCTGTCCTATTAAACTGTCTTCATCTCAATCCATGAGTTTACATCTTTTTTTCTTTTCTTTTTTTTTTTTTTTTTTCTGATTCTTTCCCCCATCCCACTGTGGAGAGTAGTGAATGGCTGTGTGATGTTTAGCTGCCTGCTGAGTTAAACCACAGCATTCTATCAGACAAACATAGTTTTGATATATGAATCAGATGAAGACTCCTTAGCTACAACAACTTGTAAGCCTTTTTCTTTAAGGAATATTTTTCATCCAAAAAATGGCATTCAGAAAAAAAAATAATATATATATATATATATATATATATATATAACTGGTGCAAAAAAGGAAACAGATTTAGAAAAGAAGGCCCATGTGCAAGACAAAATATTTACATGAGACACAGATATCTAGAACTATGGAAAAAGAAAACTACATTTCATCTAAGAAGGAGGAAGAATACTCAGGCTGGTCAAGAATTCCTATCTTGTTCAGACTATGAAAGAAAATTGTTTTGGCAAACAAAAAAATTGTTCAGGAATGAACTTTAAATAATGATTTCTTTAGTTGTTTGGAAAACAGTAGCAAAACCATGACAAATAATATTATACAGAAGAAAAAGACATGGACATTTCTTAACATACTTACCACTTGTTTTAATTATAAAGCCATAGCACAGTTGGTAGGGGACACAGAAGCAGCTGAGGTATTTACCTGTTGGAAACAGAAAATAAGATTTCCTTAAATGCCTATGACATTATGTTTTTCATGCAACATACATATTAAAGCTGGAAAGGATTATTGTATTTTTAATTTTTATTTTTTAGGAATTGAGAGTATGAACTACTTTACTATAAGCCACACATACAGTGTTGTATCTGAAAACACTAAAGGGTGACAAATAACTTCTAAAATGTATAGATAATAAATTTAGATATTTTGGCATTAATATTCTGAAGAAGGAGGATCTGTTTCAATGAAATATGGAATCACAAGTACTTATTATGATGTAAATGGGAAAATATTATTACTAATTAAATGGCCTGGAGAGTTCCAGGGCTGTAAATGGAATTTAATTGGGCTTTTGTATCCCTTTCTTTTTTTTTTTTTTTTTTTTTTTTTTTTCTTAAATCTCTTTTAACCCAAAGAAATCTTTAAAAATATTTAAACAATTCCTAAAGCTTAAATTGCCAGGTAATTTTCAAAATGGAAAAACTTTATTTCAGTTTTTCCATTTTGCAAATTACCTGGCAATTTAAGCTTTAAGCTTTAAGCTTCTGTAGCAGAACAAATCAGAGCAGTGCTGTCACATAATTCCAAGTGGAAACACGTCTTCAGGAAAAGAACAGAACTTACTGACCTAGATCCTGTAATGTAACCAAGCCCAAAACCTTTATTCTAAAAATAATGATTAGCATGAAACAATGTCTGGAATTTGAAAGCACAAGCAGCAGTCTATAGCACTTTGGGTTGTATGTAATTAGCTTCTATATTTTATGTGTGTGTGTATATATTATATGTATATATATACACTGTGCATACGTATGTGCATATCTGTACGTTCTTATCTATATGCAGAGAAAGAGAGTGGGGATAGAGGTGATTTCCCATTAGAATCAAAAGAAAAATCATTCAAAATTTGAAACAAATGGAAAGATTAATTCATGGCATATGACCTCAGACAACGTAGTATTTATATCAGTATTTATAACATAAATATATTTATTTATTTAAAGATAATTATAACGACAATTTTTTAGAAAAAGTCCTTGATGAAAAGATTCTTAGAAAACAAGCTAATAAAGCTATTTACTTTATGAAATTTCATACAGAAATCTGAAACATGCAAAGGCAGTGGAAGTTGTTTTGTAATGTATTATTTCAAGGCTGTGGTTTTAAAAACGGAAGTTCAAAGTCCATAAATTTATGAAGTGTGAATTGCAAATATGAACCAACAGGAAAAGGTTAGAATGAGCTAACACAGTTCACAAATACTATCTCAAAATTAACCAGATACCAGAAGGTCAGTTCTATCTGTTTCAGAGAACATTTTAATCTTTCTATAATTAGATAGTACTGTTGTCCCAGATATCAATGTGAAATGTAAAATTACACAGGCCCCACTTCATAGAGGACGTGACAGAGAGGGAAGAGCTAGTGTAGAGATTCAAAAATGATGTGGTAATGAATTTTGCAACAGTATTCTGGGAAGACTTGAGTGGGGAAAAACAAATTAATCAGGGGAAAGGATGTTACAGGAAATGAGATAGGAGCTGATGAAAGCCTTGTTGAGGGTGGATAAGAAAGGGGGTCAATATGACTGTATCTTGCTAACATACTAACTTCTTTTTAATTTATGTTTCTTTGCCAATGCTTGGCAAAACCACTGACCAAGCTTATCTTTTGGATGAAACATCTAGGTGAAAATGCATTATTTTTTAAACATTTATCAGATTGTTAGTAAGTGGATGGAGTACTTATGCCAATCTTTTCAATAAGTCATCATCTAAATAATACCAAGTTATTTTCCTGACTGCCTTTTCTTTGTATTTCTATAATGCTCCAAGAAACACCCTTTCACAAAAATAGCGTTGTTACTCGCTAAGCATTTCTCAAATGTTAAGTGCATTTCAGAGAAATGAACTTGGCACTAAGCAGAAAGTTTATTCTGTTACTATAAATATTGTAAATTGAAGAAGAGATATTTTACAATGCAACTATACTTTTGAATAAAAATTTTGTATTCTTGACTCAAAATTTTGCTCTTTTAGTTCTGTATCACATCTGAGTTCTACATTATTCAAGTTTTCACTGATTGCAAATCTGGATATTATTCTGATTCATACAGCATGAAAAAACTAAGCACATATCAGTTATGGTTGTAGTGTGTATTGAGAAACAGAAACTCCCTTGAGTGCAACAATGTACTTACCTGTACATTTTGGAAAAGCTAAAAGCAGCAAAATTCTTCACTCTTTCAAACCTGATCTGTTTACATTTGGAAAGCAGAAATGCGAAAAATATGGAACACTTTTATTACCATTTTTACAAAAACACATTTCACAGCAGGTCGAGACTTTACAGGGCCTCTATCAAATGTTTTAAACATCCTGTGGAATGGTCAATTTGTATGGTGTGATGGAAGTCTGCTTCTAAAGAAATGGAGTTGCACACCCATCCATGACAGAGAGAATCTTAATTCTTTCCTTTGCTATTATTTATGTGGAGGAAATTGGAAGGAAGGGGTGGAATACATACTTACTGAGAAAAGTGTTGATGACAGATTTTTAAGGATAAGTAGTATTTGACAAGCATGTTGGAATAACTACTTGGACAAAAACTGGAAGAAATTTTCTCGTTTTCAAAAAAGCTCACAGAACAACTTCATGTGACAACTTCTTATTAACTATATTCTTATTCTCATAACGCTCTAGTAGGTGAAAAATTAATTCTTCATTTCCGCTATAAATGTAGATTTATCAAAGGGTAATATCTACCACTTTCTAATACGTGGTTAAGAGCTGCAGTCCAGATCCTAGCAGCTGGAGATGTTTATATTTATTATTCTATTTCAAATTAATAAATTAGTCCTACTAAAGGATGCATCTAAGTTTCTAAGGGTTAAAACTTTGTTTGCATTGATTCACACTGTCATAATGGTATTTACGCACCCCAAAAATCTTCTCTTTTGATGGACATACAATATTTGGCTGGAGCAGAGCACTCTGCATGCACTATAGCTTTAACACTCAATAATAATGATACCACAGAATATTTGAAATATTTTGGCAACCCCATTTAATAGATCTACACTAAATGTGTACCCTATTTATCACTTTGTTTCACATAATTGTTAACAGTATTCTTCCCTCCCCTTCCCTTCCCTTCCCTTCCCTTCCCTCCCCTCCCCTTCCCTCCCCTCCCCTCCCCTCCCCTCCCCTCCCCTCCCCTCCCCTCCCCTCCCCTCCCCTCCCCTCCCCTCCCCTCCCCTTCCCTTCCCTTCCCTTCCCTTCCCTTCCCTTCCCTTCCCTTCCCTTCCCTTCCCTTCCCTTCCCTTCCCTTCCCTTCCCTTCCCTTCCCTTCCCTTCCCTTCCCTTCCCTTCCCTTCCCTTCCCTTCCCCCATTTTTGTAAAAATAAATCTGTAAACTGAGTCAGTACAAAATTGAATTGATGTTGAAATCATTTCCTCCAGAGATCTGTACTGTTTTAAAGAAACAATTCTTGCTACTGTCATTAGAAGAGAGAGAGCAATTACTGCATTTTTTAAGATAAAATATCATTCTTTTCTAATTGATTTTAAATCTGAAGAGGCACAAGTTTAAGTAATATTTCATATATGATTCTTTGTTTTCAGAAGAAGCGTAATCTGCATGCTGAAATCTATCATTTTTCATATTCATAATTTGCCCCTTCTGAAAATGAGCCTCTCAAAATAATGAGTGTTTGTTTGTTTTTTTTTTTAGGTCTGCCAAGACATTTTTCATTTTAAGGATATGATTAATAACCTGATATAAATGTCAAAGGGCAAATTCAAAGGAAAGATTTATTTTAAAAAAAAAAAAAGTATTTTTTTTAATATGAACCCTTGTGTCATAAATGTCTCTCATTACAAACCATGCTGTATCTACAACTGTGTGCATGAGTAGCCATCAGAAACTTTCAGAGCTCTTTTCTGCATCAATCCCCACTGACTGGTCTGTCTCCTACCCTTTTCTGCATACCATTTTATTTAAAGTAAGATGTGAAAGATTTTTAAAAAATCAACCCTTAAATGGATGTGCTTTCCTAAATCCTAAAGCCTACATCCTATACCTATGAAAACATAGTCTTCTGCCTGAAAAGAAGAGTACAGACTCCACATTATATATGCTGTCATGGACAAACTACCATCTTTTATTATCATTATTATTATTATTATTTGTTGTTGTTGATTAGGTTTACAAGCGGAGGGTTTACAGAGTTTCCTGAAAGCTGTTATTATTAGAGATTATTTTATAAAGGGATGCCATGGAATAGAACATATACCCTTTCCTTTAGCTCACCTGACTATCACATATGATAGGTCACTGTTTCTTGTTTTGTCATTGCCCCAAATAAATTCTCAGGAGTAAACTTTAAGGGGAGAAAAACAGGCAAATTCCTGCATGCCATTAAAAAAAATAGTCCTACTCAAACTAGGATATTACTGTCACCTCTGCTTCTGCCAGTCTCTAACATACCTGGCAATTACTCTATTTTCTTCTTTATCTACAAATCTGACATCAATCTGCAAGAATCATGCCAGTCAAAATTAAAGCAAAATCTTCCTTGTTTTCCTTCAACACTGTATCTTTCCTATTTAATGCGTAAATCATACAGCTATGAGTCCTTCTGTCAGCTTCACTTTGTGCCTGCTATTGCAGCCTTCAGAGCATTTCCACCACACCATCTCTCTCCTGTAGCATGGCAATGTGCAAGATTATTTTCACCAGTTGATCCTTAGATTTTATCTTGGAATTATCTTTTTTATATATCTGAGATTTAGCTTCAGAGCACAGGTGACTGTCTTAAATTTCCCTCACTGTCTAAAGCTGTGGTTCCATGTTTGCATTTGTACATCATATTACTGTGGAGTACAGGCTTGAGTCAGTTCAGACACCAGGGTACTTTTCCAACAGCACTGTTCACTTAGCAAGAGCTAATGGTAGAGATTTTTGGATGGCAAGAAGCCTGATGCTCCAACTGCTGTGTGTGCAGCAGTTCACTTCTCCTCCCTGTTTCCCTGCAAGGCTATGTATGGATTAGTCTCTTGAGAAGAGCTGGCCTTCTGATTATAATATCAGACTTGCCCTATATCATCACCAGAAACAAGTGCCCTTAAAGCACTACTTCACTGCCAGGATGCCATTCAGCACTGCAAAAGCAATACATCATTTTTGCTTTCCCCTGAGTGGCGACTGCAGCAGCAGAAGCATGGATCCTTTCCTGATGATAGCAGTACATATTCTGATGAAGCTGTATTGACACTCTCTATGCCAGGAATGAGCCACCTAGTTCACTAATGGTCATATACAGGGAGAATAGGCACATGCAGAGATGCAATGACAGCAGGCTAGGCTACCCCAAGCCTGGTAATTCTTACTATAGTGTAGGACTTTGCACGAAGATTTACAACTACTTGCATTTGCACACAAGAATCAGGAGATCCGAACTGTGATGGATGACCTGTAAGCTATTTTATGCAAATTCACATATTTGTTGTTCTTCACAGCTTTGTATGTTGAATTGAAACTAAGATTCATCTTTCCCCACACCTTTTTTTCTCAACTTCTTTTTTTCTTATTTCTTGCAAGAGCAGAATTCCTGACATTTGAGGACCACAGTTTTGAATCACTCACTCCCTGACTACGTATACAGATGACTCCCTGCATTGTTTTCCAGATCCCAGAACTGCAATTTGATTGCTTTCTAATTGCAATTTAATTGCATAATAATTGCTACTTAATAATCATTCAATGAAGAAAATACAAGGAGTGATTAAAAAGAAACGCAAAACATAAACCAATCAAAATGCAGACACCTGTTTATGTTCAACAATTTATGCACAGTTTTAAATTAGAAGGAATGAGAGACACACTGAAAAGTTATTTGCATGAATGACACTAAATTAGGAGGATCTGTTGACTCCCTCAAAGGCAGAGAGGACTTGCAAAGAGATCTTGACAGAGGGCTGAGCAAGCACCAGCCACACGAAGATTAACAAGAACAAGTTCCAGATCCTACATCTGGGATGAGGCAATCCTGGCTGTATGTTCAGCCTGGGGGATGGGAGGCTGAAGAACAGCCCCACAGAAAGAGATCTGGGGGTTCTGGCTGACACCAAGTTCAACATGATCCAGCAGTGTGCCCTGGCAGCCAACAGGTCCAGCCAGACCCTGCGGTGCATCAGGGATGGCATTGCTAGCCGGTCAGGGGAAGGGATTGTCTTGCTCTGCTCCATGCTGGTGTGGCCTCACCTTGAACACCGTGTGCAGTTTTGGGAGCCGTAGTACAAGAAAGACATAAAATTATTAGAGAAAGTCTCCAAAGGAGGGCTACAAAGGTGGTGAAGGGTCTAGAGGGCAAGAAGTATGAAGAGCAGCTGAGGTCCCTTGGTTTGCTCAGCCCAGAGCAGAGCAGGCTGAGGGGAGGCCTCATGGCGGCCTGCAGCTCCCTCATGAGGGGAGTGGAGGGGCAGGCGCTGAGCTCTGCTCTCTGGGGACAGCGACAGGACCCGAGGGAACGGCATGGAGCTGGGAGAGGGGAGGGTCAGGCTGGGTGTTAGGGAAAGGTTCTGCACCCAGAGGGTGGTCGGGCACTGGGACAGGCTCCCCAGGGCAGTGGTCATGGCACTGAGCCTGCCAGAGTTCGAGAAGCATTTGGACAACGCTCTCAGACACATGGTATGATTTTTGGGTGGTCTTGTGTAGAGTCAGCAGTTGGACTCGATGATCTTTGTGGGTCCCTTCTGAGTTGCGATATAATTCTATGATTCTATGATTTAGCTGGAAGAGGTCATAGCACAAATACTGCTGCTGTCTAGACAGTGCCCTCTGAAGTCTACCAGTGTACCTCTTCTTGAGGGGTCAGGATATGAGAAGAGCCCTAGCTTGGGGAAGTGTAAGCAATGGGTTTCAGGAGACAGGCATCTGTGTTATCATGCCACAAGAGGTAACACAGCTGGAGTACAAGACAGGTGAGGTCTACTCACCACCTGATCTAGCACTCCTGTCACCTGCTTTAGCTTATGGTGCTCCTCCCAGTTCTGTGCCGGCAGGGGAATGCATGCAGCACAGACTGCTAGTGCCACTTGGCTTCACTCCATGGCTGCCTGGAACACTCTCCCCACTCCCAAACAGCATGTGTTCACTTTGACGTATCTTCACTCATGACTGCAGCTTACTATTCATCACTCCCACACACTGCCTCCCCAGTTGGTTAGCCATTCTCTTAAAGGCATCATTTACTGTAGCGTGTGGCTTTATCCACAGGTGTCAAACTCTTTGGATAAAAGAGGTTAATTGCTATTGTTTTATCCTCAGCTAGACAAATAAATAACTCTTTTTCCAGAAGTAGTAACCCTTCTTCCACAATTATATCCAAGACAGGATTACATGCTCTCTTGGCCAGTGCTAATGATTGCTGGGTTCTGTAAGTGCGCTCATGGCATGCAGTGTGACCCCAGAGCCCACGCTTGTGGGATGGAATACAGGCAGTGAGTCCAGTCTGGGAGCAAAGAGAAGACTTTTCATGCTGGTGATAGCTATGCTGTGCCTGCATGTTCCCAAGATACAGGGATCACCTGTCATGGGAGAAGTAAGGGCTCTGCTTCTTGACTGAGGACCAGCAATTGGTCCACAGGGAAAGGAAGCAGAAGGAAAGATGATTTGCTGATGACACGTCTTCTTTGCGCAGTCCCCAAACAAAGAGAGCAAAATAGGACTACAGGGAATAGGAAGAGCAGCAGAGACTGATGGCTCCTTTAGGGACATCTTTCACCTTCATTTTGAATGACATGACATTGAGCAATGGCATTCCAGGTGAGCAGAAATGATTCCTTGCTCAAGCCAAGAATTATCTAATATTACTATTTTGCAGCATGTCCTTAGAGGATCCAGAGAAAAGTGAAATCAGTTATTCCAAGGAAATATTCCCCCCACTTTTCCTTCTTTTAACTTAAGGCAAAAAATCTGTGGGAATGTTGCAGCTCCTGACCTTTATTGTTATCCTGAAGTGCTCGTGTACTGCACTTCTCTTTTCTTTCTCCAAAGTTAAAATCTTCCTAATATTTTGTAAGAAAATCCCTGTGCTGTAAGACCTAGAAAAAGAGTGGCTTACGCATTCTTGCTATTTTAAATTCCTCAAAAAGCTGTTATTGAATAACATTTCAGTTAAAGTTTTACCTAACAAACCAAGTATCTTCTGACTAAACTTTCAGCAAGACATTAAAACTGCATATGATCTAATCACTCTACCAAGGAGTTCTCTCGCTTCTTTCCTCTAGATGAGTTTCTAGCAGTCAATATTCCATGCCAGTCATTTTGCATAACAGGGGAGGTTTAGGTTGAATATTAGGAAAAATTTCTTCACTGAAAGGGTTGTGAAGTATTGGAACAGGCTGCCTAGGGAAGTGGTTGAGTCACCATTCCTGGAGGTCTCCAGAAAACATGTAGAGGTAGTGTTTAGTAGCACAGTTTAATGGTGGACTTGGCAGTGCCAGGTTAAAGGTTGAACTAAATGATCTTGGAGCTCTTTTTTGACCTAAATGATTCTATGATTCTACCAAAATAAGGTGTAGAGAGGACTTATTGTGGAGGGGCATCCTTGGCTAATCATGTATCTTCTCTAATTCTGAAACATCTAAGCAATAAACTAAGCAATTATTTGGAAGCAGATATTCATTCGCATTTTCTATTAGCTAGCTGTTATTTGTTGTCTCCCAAAGTTAACATTTTTATGAGCAAGGAATGATACATTGTCAAAATTCTATCATTTGATTGTAAATAATTATTATCCTTTCAAAAACATCTTAATTCCTTGGTAGTCATATGACAGATTATTCTCCTTTAACAGTGCACAAATAAATTATTATCAGAGACAGGTGGCTATGGTCATGATCTGAAGCACCAGTAGCCACACAGGAAAAGATGCTCTTTTCAGTCAAACATTCACTGACTCAGGCATGTATGCATTAGTTCCTTCATGTTCAGCTGAAAGGAACAAATATACAGTTGCCAGTGCACACAGCTTTCAAACTATCAACATGTATCGTTGAGCTATGATATATTGAGCTGTGGGCAAATATTGGAAAACAACATGATTTAATTTTCTGTCATGATGACTGAGTTATATGAATGATTGTGTCTAATACTGCAATGTACTTTTGTTGATCGTACAACAGCTGCCTTTGTGTTTTTTGAAACATGAAGTATTTTACACTTCATAGCAACAAAAAAAAGTTGAAAGTGTTTTGTTCCTTAGAAGCTATGCTTTTATGATTTGTCCCATTTGCATATCATATACCTGACAGTCCTTCAGAAATAATTGAGAAACATCTACATAAATTACAGCAAACCTTGCAGCAATTATTATTATTTTTTTTTTTTTCACTGATCCACACAAAATCGATTACCTTGGACATGCAGGACTTTTCCTGACTTGCTGATGGCACACCGCCATAACAATGACTTCCATCATCGGGTTGGGATTAGCAATATATGATAGTAATGAATGCAGAGCCATTAAAGTACAAAAAAATTGTTAACATCCTTAGTCAGCCTTCACTAAACCCTAGACAGTGTACCCCATGGTCGGCCTGTGGTTATGTGTGTGTGGGGGAAATCACATCTCATAGCAATTTATTTTAGGCAGATTGAAGGTTAACCTGCCTCAAAACTCTTTTTGTATTTTAATAAAGGTTTAAGCAAATTCTTTAGAAAGTGTGTGAAGGAATTCAGGATTCATGTGAAAGAATTCAAGATTCACTGGTTTTAGAAGTGTTGCATCGATGCAGGCTGTTATTGTTTGATGTCGAGAATACAGGATTTCATATTTTGACAGGATCTGTGAACCAAAACACGCCCAGTCCTCCCAGCAGCTCCTCCCACTTTTTCCTCAGCACGGCCCCGAACCCCCCCGAGCCGTGCATGGTCTCCCCCTGCCCCACTCCCTCCTTCCCGCGCAGCCCCGCCCCGCGACATCACCTCCGGGGCGGCCATTTTGGGAGGCCGGCGCTAGGTGCCGGAGGGGGCGGGCTCGGGCCCGGGCCGCAGCGGCTGCTGACAGCGCCGGGGGGGGCGCCGCCGGGCCAGGGCCGCCGCCAGCCGCGGATCGCAGCCCTCGCCATGTCGGACTTCGACAGCAACCCCTTCGCCGACCCGGACCTCAACAACCCCTTCAAGGTGAGGCACGGCACGGCACCGCCCGGCCCGGGGGGGTCCTCTCGCCGCCCCCCGGGGGTGCTGCGCGGCTCCGGTGGGCACGGGCAGCGCTTGTGGCAGCCCTGGGGACGGGAAGAGCCGCGTCGCGAGCTAGGGTCGCCCTGCTTCATCTTCAGTTCTGTTGCTGAAAGCATATAAATTGCTTTTCAAGTGCTTTTTAAATTTTATTTTTATTTTTTTAAACCTTAAATTGCGGTGCTGGCTTGTTGTCTGCAGGTGCGCGCGTGTGTAATGCTACAATATCTCTCCTTCTATCTGGGTCACCCACATAGTTCAGCGATTCACCCTCTTTTCCCTCTCCTGCCTCCTCCCAGCCCCCATCGAGCTCACCTGCCTCTTTACGTGATTCCTTAAGTGGTTCCGAGGCTAGGCGTTTCTGCCCTGTGTTTTAAAACGCTGTGTTGCGATGTACTCTTAAAGCTTTTGGTCTCTGCACTACTGACCTGGCTTACAGCTGAGAATTGTTTCCTTACTCACTGTGCTAGCTTCAGCTGTCAAGATGAGCTGACCTCTTTGTATGCTCCGCTTCTTATCTGCCCTTTATTATTTGAATCCAGTTCATCAGATTTCTTCAGCTACTTCAGTAATCTGACTGAACTCTTTCGCACTTTGTTTTTATATCACGCCGAGACCTAAAACATACAAGTGCTATATGTCAGTGAGTTTAGGATGTCAGCAGGAATAATTAAGCCGTTTAGAAATTGAGCTGTCACATTTCAGCTGTACTTCTGTACAAGCAGCTGCTGGAAGCATGGAGTGTTATTGTTGACTAATTTATTTGTTGTAGTCTGTCTGTCAGTTTAGTTTATATAGATATAAAATTTAGTAAAGTGTATTCATCAGGCTAGTCGCCATGTTTTCACTTCATGTTTTACAGAGTGTGTTGGCATTCTGGATGAACAGCAGCCCAGGCACTCAGGTTGCCACCAACGGTAGTTTGGACTGGCACCAACAGCTTTGAGCACTGTTCGTTAAGTACTTCCTGGCACCAAGCACCAAAAGGTGTCATTGTTCTAGAATATGTCTTCAGCAACAAAAACATGTGACGCTTTTCCTTGCTTTTTTGTGGAAGTGATGAAAATAATACATAGCAAATTTGTTATGTACAGATACCCAAAGTGGAAACAGGGATGGAAACAGTGTAGTTGCCCTTGCATGGCTCATTGGCCCAGGTAACTTGACCTGTGCAGTGTTTTTGAGACCTAAGCTAGCGACCTACTTCAGCCATACGTACAGTATAAAAACATTGCTTAAAGTGCTATCGTTTATTCCCACTTCTCTTCAGGGAGAGACTTCCGTTGTAGCTGTTAGGCAAAATCCACACTCTGTTTCTAGTCTGCAATGCATCATGATAGAAGTACTCTAAAACAACTGCTCTGTAACTTGAAGCTCCCTGTTAAACATAGTTCTGGATTTCTCTTACTTGCAGAAGTTGTTTTTTTTTTTTGGAAAGCTGTATGCTTTTTCTTTCTTGGAAGCTTTTTTTTTCACTTCTTTCAGTCCCTGCTACCTTGTCTCATTCCACTGCCCGCAAAAGGTAATGCTGCATACCTTTACTCATCCACTTATTTACTTCAAGGGGCAGAAGGCCTTGTGTGTGAGCCAAGCCTTGATTGTCATCTTGTTGGCATGACAACGTTGAAGTTAATGTGCGTCTGGATTTCAGTTTAGCCTGACTGTGTTTTAAGATGCTTTACACATAGAACCAGTATTTCCAGATGGACCCTGACAAACCCAAGTCATGTAGTCTGAACACTTTATTCAAATTTATTCGTATTATTTGTCTGTGCTTGATAATTTTATGAATGAAGAGATTAGTTTTTTTCCTTACATTTGCAGCCACTTCCTGTGCCTGTGTAAAATCGCAAACTTGTATGGCAGAGAAAGGAGGGAGGGGCATCACATGGTAGAGTTGTTGCCAAGGTTGAAGACAGATACTGCTTTCTTTTAAGTATTTTGTTTTTACTAGTTGTCTGTGATCTACTTGTGAGGTTTCCTATGACTTTTCACATGCCTTTTGGTAAAAAGATTTCAGCAGAGGTTCTTTCTTGATGTTGAGTGGGGGAAAAAAAGCGTTCGGGGGGGGGGAGGGCATGGACAAACATACAGTTTTCTAGTGTTTTGGGTAGTTAATTCTTTTGGAAACATAAAAATAAATTATATTTCTGTTTTTATATCTCCTGGAAGGAAATGAATTTGGTTTGTAGAACAGAAATTCTTGCTTCAAGTATTTGCTTGCTTAGATTGATCAGGAAACACCATTGATTTTGAGATGACGCCTATTTAACCTCTCATTTTAAAAGAGTACCACATTAAAAAACAAAAAACCTCAAGCTGAACCCAAAGGCTGATATGCCTTTGGTATTACGGTATTCCTCTATAAATAGCTGTCCTCTGGATGGTGTACCAACCATACTAAGAGATGTTACAATTTCAAAGACAAGGGGTAATGAAACACACAGATGCGTAACATTCTAATATTAAAAAGATCACGTTACAGTTGTGCAGAAAAAAGTGCACCCGTGTTCCATACAAGTGAAAATGTGATAATCCTGCTGTAATTTGAAGTACCAGCATTATACAGAAATATACATTTGGTGTAACCTGAAGTATCGTAAATGAGAATGGTCTAATAATGAAAGCTATTTTATTTCCTTCAATGAGAAGCACTTGTCATATGTTGTGAGCATGAGTTCACACCTAGCACCATTCTCACTGACAAATGGTGGAGCCCCACCTCACCCAGACAGGGTGTGCAAAGCAGGTCCAGTGATGGCAGCTGTGTTCAGCCAGGAGTCAAGAGTGCCAGACAAGTCCATAGTGAGGGGGCAGGCCTGAGGCCAAGCCAGGAAGTCAGGTTTGCATCAGGATCAGGTCCAGCAAAAGTAGCTAGGGTCATCCAACAGTCCCATGATGACCAGACAAGTCCTCAGTGATGACACAGTTTTGACTACGTAGGAGGAGCTTGAGTGCCCTTGATGTTCTGACAGTTTATTCTTGAAGAGATGAAAATGGTATGAAATAAATTTTGTTTGACAAACCATAGGTAAATTTCTAAAATCAGCTTAAACTTTTTCCAATGTGGTTGTCTCCTTGGTGTGCCTTTTTTTTTTAATGTTGTTAGATAGAGTATGGCTGTAGTCGTTTATCTTGGGAGATGATACAGGTGCAAAGGTTCTGCAACTGCGTTCTTGAAATCCAGTGTAAGTTTCATTTACTGTGAAACCACTGAGCAACTCAACTACTAC